>NC_074671.1:13606370-13622964 GCF_029448725.1 Salvelinus fontinalis | reverse complement strand
TGGAGGGGAGGACGTGGTACCTTAGCGCTCTTTATGGCAAGAGAGGAAAGGAGGGATGAGAGGACCAGCAGGTCAGCAGGAAGGATAAGAGAAGAAAGAGAGGAAGGGGCGTGGTCACGGGACTGGTCGCTAGAAGACCGTCACACGTCAGCCAGCAACGACGTATCCTAGGGGACAGGAGAAGGAGGAAAGAGAGGAGACTGAGGCGAGGGGGACAATCGGCGGGAATGGAGACGGTTGCTAGGCAACAGTCAAACATACCTCCTTGAGACTGATAGTACTGAGAGGGAAGTGCCGCCCTCCTGTGAGGTCAGCATACTTCCTCTCCAGAGAGGCATGGTTCTCTTTCTCCTGAGGGAGAGAGAGAGAGAGAGAGAGACAGAGAGAGACAGAGCGAGAGAGAGACAGAGACAGAAAGAGAGACAGAGAGAGAGAGCGAGCGAGAGAGCGAGAGAGACAGAGAGAGAGAGAGAGAGAGAGACAGAGAGAGAGAGAGCGAGAGTGAGAGAGAGCAAGTGAGAAAGAGAGAGATAGCGCAAGTGAGAGAGAGACTTTAAAATGCAAGTAGGACTGAAATCAAACACACACAAACGTACACATACACAAACCATGCGTTCATACCCTCTGCAGCATCATCTGCAGGTTGGTCCTCTCCTTCAGAAAGCTATCCTTCTCTCGCTGAGCCTGCTGGGTAATCAGGTCCGCCTGCTTCTTCAGGGTCACCAGCCTCTCCTGGGAACACACACAGTTTAACACACACACACACACAAAGTTCAACACACACATACATACTCTAACACAAACACACCGTACCTTGCGTGTGACGGTGCTGAGTTGATAGTCAGTGATCTCTCTGACAAGGTGTTGTGTGCTTGTCTCCTTCTCCTCATCATGACGCCTCTCTTTCTCCTCATCATGACGCCTCTCTCTCTCCATCTGCTGGTCCTCCAGGTCCTTAAAACGCTTCGTCTCAGCCTCCAGCACCTCAGAGTCCTGACACACACACACACACATTTTGTCAGATTGTGTTGTAACATCTTGGCTGTTCCTGTGTGTACACTGTTTACTCCCTATTTTGTGCATGAGGGAGAGAGCATTCAGTCACACATACAACCAAATCAAGGCATGCTCTCACCAAACACGCTTTAAACCATGTTTCCTCATCCTGTCAAAAAACAGCTACTACCCATCAGCAGGCAGAGAGTCTGTGGAGCTGAAGGACATGATGTGACCCATCCTGTAACTGACTGACAGGAGAAGAGGAGGAAATGGAGGAGGAAGAGGGAGACAAGTAGAGGTAATCCTGTAGGCAAATGAGAGGAGGAGGACCTAGAGGAGAAGCAGGGGTGAACAGGTAGGGGCAGGTGTGTGTGTGTGTGTGTGTGTGTGTGTGTGTGTGTGTGTGTGTGTGTGTGTGTGTGTGTGTGTGTGTGTGTGTGTGTGTGTGTGTGTGTGTGTGTGTGTGTGTGTGTGTGTGTGTGTGTGTGTGTGTGTGTGTGTGTGTGTGTGTGTGCGTGCGTGCGTTTGTGTGTGTGTCACCGGAAGTTGTTAATTTTAGCAGGAAGAGTGTGTGTACTGACCCAGCTCACACCCACCCTGAGACAGCTGCTCTAGCCTAGTCCTCTCAGTCTGTAGACACCCATCCTGAGACAGCTGCTCTAGCCTAGTCCTCAGTCTGCAAAGACACCCACCTTGAGACAGCTGCTCTAGCCTAGTCCTCTCAGTCTGCAGAGACACCCACCCTGAGACAGCTGCTCTAGCCTAGTCCTCTCAGTCTGCAGAGACACCTACCCTGAGACAGCTGCTCTAGCTTAGTCCTCTCAGTCTGCAAAGACACCCACCCTGAGACAGCTGCTCTAGCCTAGTCCTCAGTCTGCAAAGACACCCACCTTGATACAGCTGCTCTAGCCTAGTCCTCTCAGTCTGCAGAGACACCCATCATGAGACAGCTGCTCTAGCCTAGTCCTCTCAGTCTGCAGAGACACCCACCCTGAGACAGCTGCTCTAGCTTAGTCCTCTCAGTCTGCAGAGACACCTACCCTGAGACAGCTGCTCTAGCCTAGTCCTCTCAGTCTGCAGAGACACCTACCCTGAGACAGCTGCTCTAGCCTAGTCCTCTCAGTCTGCAGAGACACCCACCCTGAGACAGCTGCTCTAGCCTAGTCCTCAGTCTGCAGACACCCACCCTGAGACAGCTGCTCTAGCCTAGTCCTCTCAGTCTGCAGAGACACCCACCCTGAGACAGCTGCTCTAGCCTAGTCCTCAGTCTGCAGAGACACCCACCCTGAGACAGCTGCTCTAGCCTAGTCCTCTGTCTGCAGACACCCACCCTGAGACAGCTGCTCTAGCCTAGTCCTCAGTCTGCAGACACCCACCCTGAGACAGCTGCTCTAGCCTAGTCCTCTCAGTCTGCAGAGACACACACCTGGCATACTCATAAGCACACACACACACACACACACACACACACACAGTGGAGGACACACAGTGGAACACACACAGTGGAACACACACAGTGGAGGACACACAGTGGAGGACACACACAACCACGGATGAACGACAAGCATGTGCATACGCCTAGGTACAAACACACAGGACAGAGAGGGAGAGAGCAGGATATAGCGTTGATGGGAGAAGGGAAGCAGAGTTAATATAGTGTTACAGTGATCTGGAGAGCTGGATGGAGGGATGGACTAGAGGGCAGGGAAGACCGGGAGGACTGATACAATGGTTGGTTGGGGGTGATGAGAGTTATTATGAGAGGGAAAGAGGTTTTCAGCACAGCAGAAACAGGCTATCTGACCAGACACAGCAGAAACAGGCTATCTGACCAGACACAGCAGAAACAGGCTATCTGACCAGACACAGCAGAAACAGGCTAGCTGACCAGACACAGCAGAAACAGGCTATCTGACCAGACACAGCAGAAACAGGCTATCTGACCAGACACAGCAGAAACAGGCTATCTGACCAGACACAGCAGAAACAGGCTATCTGACCAGACACAGCAGAAACAGGCTATCTGACCAGACACAGCAGAAACAGGCTAGCTGACCAGACACAGCAGAAACAGGCTAGCTGACCAGACACAGCAGAAACAGGCTAGCTGACCAGACACAGCAGAAACAGGCTAGCTGACCAGACACAGCAGAAACAGGCTATCTGACCAGACACAGCATAAACAGGCTATCTGACCAGACACAGCAGAAACAGGCTAGCTGACCAGACACAGCAGAAACAGGCTATCTGACCAGACACAGCATAAACAGGCTATCTGACCAGACACAGCAGAAACAGGCTATCTGACCAGACACAGCATAAACAGGCTATCTGACCAGACACAGCATAAACAGGCTATCTGACCAGACACAGCATAAACAGGCTATCTGCTCTTCTTCTCATCAGACCTGCAAACACCAAATCTTATTAAGTCTTATTCTCCCTCCGTCTCCTCTTATTCTCCCTCCGTCTCCTCTTATTCTCCCTCCGTCTCCTCTTATTCTCCCTCCGTCTCATTGGGCGTGTAGTTAAATTCTCATATCTGCCAGCTGTAGGGTTAATGGAAGTCTCCGGAACAGGCCTGAACACACCCCAGAGAGGGTGCGAACACACACACTTTCTACCGTCCATCCAACCCCACCTCATTCTCTTGTCATTGATCCTTTAGTCCAACCTCACTTTAACACACCCCCACACCCCTGTGTATGTGTGTGTGATAAGACAGGGCAGTGAACGCTACTTATTTTTATTTATTTAACTAGGCAAGTCAGTTAAGAACAAATTGTTAATTACAATGACGGCCTACCAAAAGGAAAAAGGCCTCCTGCAGGGACGGGGGCTGGGATTTAAAAGAATTATAATTCAAAATAAATGACGTATAAATATAGTACAAAACACACATCACGACAAGAGAGAGACCTAAGACAACAACATAGCATGGCAGCAACACATGACAACACAGCATGGTAGCAACACAACATGACAACAACATGGTAGCAACACAACATGGTAGCAGCACAAAACATGGTACAAACATTATTGGGCACAGACAACAGCACAAAGGGCAAGAAGGTAGAGACAACAATACATCACACAAAGCAGCCACAACTGTCAGTGTCCATGATTGAGTAAATAAAACTGTTCAGTTTGAGTGTTTGTTGCAGCTCGTTCCAGTCGCTTGCTGCAGCGAACTGAAAAGAGGAGCGACCCAGGGATGTGTGTGCTTTGGGGACCTTTAACAGAATGTGACTGGCAGACCGGGTGTTGTATGTGGAGGATGAGGGCTGCAGTAGGTATCTCAGATAGGGGGGAGTGAGGCCTAAGAGGGTTTTATAAATAAGCATGAACCAGTGGGTCTTGTGACGGGTATACAGAGATGACCCGTTTACAGAGGAGTATAGAGTGCAGTGATGTGTCCTAAAATGAGCATTGGTGACAAATATGATGACCGAATGGTACAGAACATCTAGCCGCTCGAGAGCACCCTTACCTGCCGATCTATAATCTACGTGTCTGTAATCTAGCATGGGTAGGATGGTCATCTGAATCAGGGTTAGATTGGCAGCTAGGGTGAAAGAGGAGCGATTACAACGGAGGAAACCAAGTCTAGATTTAACTTTAGCCTGCAGCCTTGATATGTGCTGAGAGAAGGACAGTGTACCGTCTAGCCATACTCCCAAGTATTTGTATGAGGTGACTACCTCAAGCTCTAAACCCTCAGAGGTAGTAATCACACCTGTGGGGAGAGGGGCATTCTTCTTACCAAACCACATGACCCTGTTGTGAATTACCAGCTGTATATTTGGACCGGAGACAGCATGACAGGGATTTACACATACCAAGTCATCTAGTCACATGCCAATCAATGTACTGTATGTATGTGTTCAGCTTGATATGTAATGTGAGCCACATAATATCATGCACACAGTGGTGTAAAAAATACTTTAAAGTACTACCTAAGTAGTAGTTTGGGGTTATCTGTACTTTACTAAAATAATGTACTTTTTACTCCCTACATTTTTCCTGACACCCAAAGGACAATGATCTAATTCACACATAAGAGAACATCCCTGGTCATCCCTACTGCCTCTGATCTGACGGATTCACTAAACACATGCTTCGTTTGTAAATGATGTCTGAGTGTTGGAGCTTGCTGGATATCTGTACATTTCAAAAAACTAGAAAATGGTGCCGTCTGGTAATGAATTTAAAATTATTTATAATTTTACGTTTGATACTTAAGTATATTTTAGCAATTACACTTACTTTTGATACTTAAGTATATCTAAAACCAAATAATTTTAGAGTTTTACTCAAGTAGTATTTTACTGGGTGACTTTCACTTTTACTTTTCTATTAAGGCATCTTTACTTTTACTCAAGAATGACAATTGAGTACTTTTCCACGACTGCCTGCACACAGTGCTTATGACACCACAAACTCCATGTAACAGCACGTACACACCTACCCATATTGTCACTCTCTCTCTCCCTCCCTTATGTTCAGTTGCCCCTAGTGAACCCAGTTGACTCAGTGTTACAACAGACACACACCTGAGTCTTCTGATCCGGTGCCTGTTGTTCCATGACGGCCATCTTGGTGTCGAGTGTCTCCACAGCATCTCTCTCCTGCTGCAGAGCTGTTAGCTCCGCCTCCTGCTCAGCCTGCACCAGGGCACCCTCCACCTCCACCTGGATGGAGAGAGAGGGAGTGAGTGTGTACATCTCTACCTGGATGGAGAGAGAGGGAGTGAGTCTGTCTATCTCTACCTGGATGGAGAGAGAGGGAGTGAGTCTGTCTATCTCTACCTGGATGGAGAGAGAGGGAGTGAGTCTGTCTATCTCTACCTGGATGGAGAGAGAGGGAGTGAGTCTGTCTATCTCTACCTGGATGGAGAGAGAGGGAGTGAGTGTGTCCATCTCTACCTGGATGGAGAGAGAGGGAGTGAGTCTGTCTATCTCCACCTGGATGGAGAGGCAGTAAGTATGTCTCTCTCACCTCTTTCTACCCAACTTTTTCTCTACATCTCCCTCCCTCCCTCCCCATATATCTCTGCCCCCCCCTCCCTCCCTCCCTCCCTCCCTCCCTCCCTCCCTCCATATCTCTGTCCCTCCCTCCCCCATCCCTCCTTACTTCTCTGAGTGATTCATCCATCTGGTTATCCAGTTCTTTGATCTTCTGTTCCAGCTTGTCCATGTTGTTGAGCACCTGGATCCTCTCCTCCTCCACACGGGTCACTTCCTTCCTCCGCTGTCCCTCCTCCGCACGGGTCTCTTCCTTCCTCCGCTGTCCCTCCTCCGCCTGCGCCTAAAGATGACATCACACTCTCACAATGGAATCTATGTTATGTTCTTTATTCACTGATCCTGGAGAGATATTGGTGGTGCTGTTGTCTGTTCCCAGCCCAGAGCAAAGACATAGACATGTTAACGTGATATCTTCATTGGTTGGATTTAGCTGTCCACACACACACTCACATCTCCTTTGACCTGCTCTCACAGCTGCACAGAAACCCAACTTCAAATACAGTATCCAGCACCTCCAGGTTCTGACACGGTAAATAGAAGACCAATTCACTATAACAAACGACCCTGACCACTAAAGCTTGTTGTGAAGGTCTAAGAAGATAAGACATTTTTGCGAGTAGATAAAATATGTGGCTCCTAAATGGTAGAGTCAGATTCCAGAGGAGTTTCCACAACAGAACTAAGCAATGTAGAAGGAGGTGCTGAGACGTGGCCAGGGCCAGTGTGTGTTTTCCTCTGTAATACTTTATGGTGAGAGGGGATCTCTCTCTCTACCACTCTTATCTCTCTCTCCTTTAACTCGTATTAAGTCATGAGAAGCTACATGAAGCTTCGTAAAGGCTGTTATTAAGCTTGTGTAAGGACTACTTGACCTGAGGTCTTGCTAACAGGTTGCCAGGTGAACACTGCCTCCTGTCAATCATTTAACAAGGCTTAATTAAGCTTTACTCAGAGACAAAGGAAGGTCAGCAGTAGCACCTTATGTATATCTGTGTGTCAGAGAGAGACAGGGAGGTTGGCTGAAAGTGGAGAAAGAGAGAGAGAGACAGGGAGGTTGGCTGAAAGTGGAGAAAGAGAGAGAGAGAGGGAGGTTGGCTGAAAGTGGAGAAAGAGAGAGAGAGAGACAGGGAGGTTGGCTAAAAGAGGAGAAAGAGAGAGAGAGACAGGGAGGTTGGCTGAAAGTGGAGAAAGAGAGAGAGAGACAGGGAGGTTGGCTGAAAGTGGAGAAAGAGAGAGAGAGGGAGGTTGGCTGAAAGTGGAGAAAGAGAGAGAGAGGGAGGTTGGCTGAAAGTGGAGAAAGAGAGAGAGAGACAGGGAGGTTGGCTGAAAGTGGAGAAAGAGAGAGAGAGAGAGAGGGAGGTTGGCTGAAAGTGGAGAAAGAGAGAGAGGGAGGTTGGCTGAAAGTGGAGAAAGAGAGAGAGAGACAGGGAGGTTGGCTGAAAGTGGAGAAAGAGAGAGAGACAGGGAGGTAGGCTGAAAGTGGAGAAAGAGAGAGAGACAGGGAGGTTGGCTGAAAGTGGAGAAAGAGAGAGAGAGAGACAGGGAGGTTGGCTGAAAGAGGAGAAAGAGAGAGAGAGACAGGGAGGTTGGCTGAAAGTGGAGAAAGAGAGAGAGAGACAGGGAGGTTGGCTGAAAGTGGAGAAAGAGAGAGAGGGAGGTTGGCTGAAAGTGGAGAAAGAGAGAGTTAGAGGGAGGTTGGCTGAAAGCGGAGAAAGAGAGAGACAGGGAGGTTGGCTGAAAGTGGAGAAAGAGAGAGAGAGAGACAGGGAGGTTGGCTGAAAGTGGAGAAAGAGAGAGAGAGACAGGGAGGTTGGCTGAAAGTGGAGAAAGAGAGAGAGAGACAGGGAGGTTGGCTGAAAGTGGAGAAAGAGAGAGAGACAGGGAGTGTGGCTGAAAGTGGAGAAAGAGAGAGAGAGACAGGGAGGTTGGCTGAAAGTGGAGAAAGAGAGAGAGACAGGGAGGTAGGCTGAAAGTGGAGAAAGAGAGAGAGACAGGGAGGTTGGCTGAAAGTGGAGAAAGAGAGAGAGAGAGACAGGGAGGTTGGCTGAAAGAGGAGAAAGAGAGAGAGAGACAGGGAGGTTGGCTGAAAGTGGAGAAAGAGAGAGAGAGACAGGGAGGTTGGCTGAAAGTGGAGAAAGAGAGAGAGGGAGGTTGGCTGAAAGTGGAGAAAGAGAGAGAGGGAGGTTGGCTGAAAGTGGAGAAAGAGAGAGTTAGAGGGAGGTTGGCTGAAAGCGGAGAAAGAGAGAGACAGGGAGGTTGGCTGAAAGTGGAGAAAGAGAGAGAGAGAGACAGGGAGGTTGGCTGAAAGTGGAGAAAGAGAGAGAGAGACAGGGAGGTTGGCTGAAAGTGGAGAAAGAGAGAGAGAGACAGGGAGGTTGGCTGAAAGTGGAGAAAGAGAGAGAGACAGGGAGTGTGGCTGAAAGTGGAGAAAGAGAGAGAGAGACAGGGAGGTTGGCTGAAAGTGGAGAAAGAGAGAGAGAGAGACAGGGAGGTTGGCTGAAAGTGGAGAAAGAGAGAGAGGGAGGTTGGCTGAAAGTGGAGAAAGAAAGAGAGAGACAGGGAGGTTGGCTGAAAGTGGAGAAAGAGAGAGAGACAGGGAGGTAGGCTGAAAGTGGAGAAAGAGAGAGAGACAGGGAGGTTGGCTGAAAGTGGAGAAAGAGAGAGAGAGAGACAGGGAGGTTGGCTGAAAGAGGAGAAAGAGAGAGAGAGACAGGGAGGTTGGCTGAAAGTGGAGAAAGAGAGAGAGAGACAGGGAGGTTGGCTGAAAGTGGAGAAAGAGAGAGAGGGAGGTTGGCTGAAAGTGGAGAAAGAGAGAGTTAGAGGGAGGTTGGCTGAAAGTGGAGAAAGAGAGAGACAGGGAGGTTGGCTGAAAGTGGAGAAAGAGAGAGAGAGAGAGACAGGGAGTGTGGCTGAAAGTGGAGAAAGAGAGAGAGACAGGGAGGTTGGCTGAAAGGGGAGAAAGAGAGAGAGAGACAGGGAGGTTGGCTGAAAGGGGAGAAAGAGAGAGAGAGACAGGGAGGTTGGCTGAAAGGGGAGAAAGAGAGAGAGAGACAGGGAGGTTGGCTGAAAGTGGAGAAAGAAAGAGAGACAGGGAGGTTGGCTGAAAGTGGAGAAAGAGAGAGAGAGACAGGGAGGTTGGCTGAAAGTGGAGAAAGAGAGAGAGAGACAGGGAGGTTGGCTGAAAGTGGAGAAAGAGAGAGAGACAGGGAGGTTGGCTGAAAGGGGAGAAAGAGAGAGAGACAGGGAGGTTGGCTGAAAGTGTAGAAAGAGAGAGAGAGAGACAAGGAGGTTGGCTGAAGGTGTAGAAAGAGAGAGAGAGAGACAAGGAGGTTGGCTGAAAGTGTAGAAAGAGAGAGAGAGAGAGAGGGAGGTTGGCTGAAAGTGGAGAAAGAGAGAGAGAGACAGGGAGGTTGGCTGAAAGTGGAGAAAGAGAGAGAGACAGGGAGGTTGGCTGAAAGGGGAGAAAGAGAGAGAGAAACAGGGATGTTGGCTGAAAGTGTAGAAAGAGAGAGAGAGACAGGGAGGTTGGCTGAAAGATGAGAAAGAGAGAGTGTGAGAAAGTGAAGGTCTCACCTGATTGGTCCTCGGTAGATACTGGGTGGGCGAGGAGGCAGAGCTTCGTAGAGTGACGACGGGCGATTCCGCCCTGTTGTCACGGGGATCGCTGCTCCATCGCTGTCCGACCTGGCGCTCCTTGTCATTACCATAATAATTGTTTTCCGAGCCAGTACCATTTCTGTCAACGGTTAAGTCGAAGAAGACGGATACTGGCTCTTTGTCGTCAGAGACCTGGAGCTTCTCTAGTTCCCGGTTGATCTTTTGAAGGTCGGCTAGACCGGTACCTGGACTAGAACCAACACCCTTCTCCCTGTCCTGCTCCGATCGCCCCAGCTCTGAACACAAAGACAGGATGGTCTCCAGCCGTTGGAGTTCCTACAACACACAGAAACCCACACAAACATGTACACTACCGTTCACAAGACAGGGGTCACTTAGAAATGTCCTTTGTTTTGGAAGAAAAGCACAATTTTTGTCCATTAAAATAACATCAAATTGATCAGAAAGACAGTGTAGACATTGTTAATGTTGTAAATCACTATTATAGCGGATTTTTTATGGAATATCTACATAGGCGTACAGAGGCCTATTATCAGCAACTATCACTCCTGTGTTCCAATGGCACGTTGTGTTAGCTAATCCAAGTTTATCATTTTAAAAGGCTAATTGATCATTAGAAAACAGCTGAAAACTGTTGTTCTGATAAACGAAGCAATACAACTGGCTTAATTTAGACTAGTTAAGTATATGGAGCATCAGCATTTGTGGATTCGATTACAGGCTCAAACGGCAAGAAACAAAATAACTTTCTTCTGAAACTTGTCAGTCTATACTTGTTCTGAGAAATGAAAGCTATTCCATGCGTGAATTTGCCAAGAAACTGAAGATCTGGTACAACGCTGTGTCCTACTCCCTTCACAGAACAGCGCAAACTGTCTCTAACCAGAATAGAAAGAGGAGTGGGAGGCCCCGGTGTACAACTGAGCAAGAGGACAAGTACATTAGTGTTTAGTTTGAGAAACAGACGTCTCACAAGTCCTCAGCTGGCAGCTTCATTAAATAGTACCCGCAAAACACCAGTCTCAACGTCAACCGTGAAGAGGCGACTCTGGGAACACATGGCGCAGCAAGGACCTCTACATGACAGCCGCTCAATGCCCAGGATGTGGACAGAGCAACAGGCCCAACCCCCACTAATACACCCGCCCAAGTCCCATCCTGCGACCTAAGAGGTATGTAACAGATGCTCTGCTCACATCTACTGTAATGGTTCAGGCCTAAACCACACAAAAACAACACTAGACACTATGGAACACAAAGCTTTTACCATCTCATCCTGGAATATACAAGGTCTGAGGTCATGTGCCTTTCTCCTAGAGCAGGAATCCAGATTTCATCAAAGAAATTGGAAATAGACATTGTCATCCTACAAGAAATATAGTATAGAGGAGATGGACCCACTGGTTGTTCTCTAGGTTACAGAGAGCTGGTAGTCCCATCCACCAAACTACCAGGTATGAAAGAGTGGAGAAACTCAGGGGGTATGCTAATTTGTTATAGGGCAAACCTAACCCACTCTCTTAAATGAGTCAAAATAGGAACATTTTACATCTGGCTAGATTATCTCAACAGAGAAATTTCCTCATGTGTGCTACCTATATCCCCCCAATAGAATCCCCATACTTTAACGATGACAGCTTCTCCATCCTAGAGGGGGAGATCAACCATTTCCAGGCCCAGGACTTGTACTATAACAAAGAAAAAAATAGCAAAAACATATACAGTTGAAGTCGGAGTTTACATACACCTTAGCCAAATACATTTAAACTCAGTTTTTCACAATTCCTGACATTTAATCCTAGTAAAAATTCCCTGTCTTAGGTCAGTTAGGATCACCACTTTATTTTAAGAATGTGAAATGTCAGAATAATAGTAGAAATAATTTTTTATTTAAGCTTTTATTTCTTTCATCACATTCCCAGTAGGTCAGAAGTTTACATACACTCAATTAGTATTTGGTAGCATCGCTTTTAAATTGTATAACTTGGGTCAAACGTTTCAGGTAGCCTTCCACAAACTTCCCTCAATAAGTTGGGTGAATTTTGGCCCATTCCTCCTGACAGAGCTGGTGTAACTGAGTCAGGTTTGTAGGCCTCCTTGCTCGCACACACTTTTTCAGATCTGCCCACACATTTTCTATAGGATTGAGGTCAGGGCTTTGTGATGGCCACTCCAATACCTTGACGTTGTTGTCCTTAAGCCATTTTGCCACAACTTTGGAAGTATGCTTGGGGTCATTGTCCATTTGGAAGACCCATTTGCGACCAAGCTTTATCTTCCTGTCTGATGCCTTGAGATGTTGCTTCAATATATCTGCATAATTTTCTTTCCTCATGATGCCATCTATTTTGTGAAGTGCACCAGTCCCTCCTGCAGCAAAGCACACCCACAACATGATGCTGCCACCCCCGTGCTTCACGGTTGGGATGGTGTTCTTCGGCTTGCAAGCCTCTCCCTTTTCCCCCCAAACATAACTATGGTAATTATGGCCAAACAGTTCTATTTTTGTTTCATCAGACTAGAGGACATTTCTCCAAAAAGTATGATCTTTGTCCCCGTGTGCAGTTGCAAACCGTACTCTGGCTTTATTATGGCAGTTTTGGAGCAGTGGCTTCTTCCTTGCTGAGCAGCCTTTCAGGTTATGTCGATATAGGACTCGTTTTACTGTGGATATAGATACGTTTGGACACGTTTCCTCCAGCATCTTCACAAGGTCCTTTGCTGTTGTTCTGGGATTGATTTGCACTTTTCACACCAAAGTATGTTCATCTCTAGGAGACAGAACGCATTTCGTTCCTGAGCGGTATGACGGCTGCGTGGTACCATGGTGTTTATACTTGCGTACTATTGTTTGTACAGATGAACGTGATACCTTCGGGCATTTGGAAATTGCTCCCAAGGATGAACCAGACTTGTGGAGATCTACAATTTTTTTCCTGAGGTCTTGGCTGATTTCTTTCGATTTTTACAAGATGTCAAGCAAAGAGGCACTGAGTTTGAAGGTAGGCCTTGAAATACATCCACAGGTACACCTCCAATTGACTCAAATGATGTCAATTAGCCTATCAGAAGCTTCTAAATCCATGACGTCATTTTCTGGAATTTTCCAAGCTGTTTAAAGGCACAGTCAACTTCGTGTATGTAAACTTTTGACCCACTGGAATTGTGATACAGTGAATTATAAGTGAAATAATCTGTCTGTAAACAATTGCTGGAAAAATTACTTATGCCATGCACAAAGTAGATGTCCTAACCGACTTGAAGAAACTATAGTTTAACAAGAAATTTGTGGAGTGGTTGAAAATCGAGTTTTAATGACTCCAACCTAAGTGTATGTAAACTTCCGAATTCAACTGTACATGATCAAATACAAATCTTAGAATCAGATATTAAAAGACTACCAGAACCAACAGGATTCTCCAATTACTTTGAATGAACTACAGGACAAAATACAAACCCTCCAACCCAAAATGGCCTGTGGTGTTAATGATATCCTACATGAAATGATAAAATACACAGACAAAGTGGCTATACTTAAACTCTTAACATCATCCTCAGATCTGGCATCTTCCCCAATATTTGGAACCAAGGACTGATAACCCCAATCCACAAAAGTGGAGACAAATTTGACCCCAATAACTACGGTGGGATATGCGTCAACAGCAACCTTGGGAAAATCCTCTGCAATACCATTAACAGCAGACTTGTACATTACCTTAATGAAAACAATGTACTGAGCATATGTCAAATTGGCTTTTTACCAAATTACCGTACAACAGACCACAGATTCACCCTGCACACCCTAATTGACAAACAAAACAAAGGCAAAGTCTTCTCATGCTTTGTTGCCTTCAAAAAAGCTTTTGGACTCATTTTGGCATGAAAGTCTGCTATAGAAATTGATGGAAAGTGGTGTTGGGGGAAAAACATATGACATTATAAAATCTATGTACACAAACAACAAGTGCGGTTAAAATTAAAATAAAAACATGCACATTTCTTTCCACAGGCCCGTGGGGTGAGACAGGGATGCAGCTTAAGCCCCACCCTCTTCAACATATATATCAACGAATTGTCGAGGGCACTACGACAGTCTGCAGCACCTGGCCTCACCCTACTAGAATCTAAAGTCAAATGTCTACTGTTTGCTGATGATCTGGTGCTTCTGTTCTGGGCCCTGACAGTAAATCTCAGTAAGACAAAAATAATGGTGTTGCAAAAAAGATCCAGTTGCCAAGACCACAAATACAAATTCCATCTAGACACCGTTGCCCTAGAGCACACAAAAAACGATACATACCTCGGCCTAAACATCAGCGCCACAGGTAACAACCACAAATCTGTGAACGATCTGAGAGACAAGGCAAGAAGGGCCTTCTATGGCTTCAAAAGGAACATACCAATTAGAATCTGGCTAAAAATACTTGAATCAGTTATAGAACCTTCTGGGATCTGGCTAAAAATACTTGAATCAGTTATAGAACATTCTGGGGTCTGGGGTTTGCTCACCAACCAAGAATTTAAAAAAAAATGGGACAAACACCAAATTGAGACTCTGCATGCAGAATTCTGCAAAAATATCCTCAGTGTACAACATAAAACACCAAATAATGCATGCAGAGCAGAATTAGGCCGATACCGCTAATTATCAAAATCCAAAAAAGAGCCATTAAATTCTACAACCACCTAAAAGGAAGCAATTCCCAAACCTTCCATAACAAAACCATCAGCTACAGAGAAGTGAACCTGGAGAAGAGCCCCCTAAGCAAGCTGGTCCTGGGGCTCTGTTCACAAACAGACACAGAGCCCCTTGACAGCAACACAATTAGACCCAACCAAATAATGAAAAAAATATATATAATTACTTGACACATTGAAAATAATTATTAAAAAGAACAGAGAAAACTAGAATGGTATTTGGCCCTAAACAGAGAGTATACAGTGGCAGAATACCTGACCACTGTGACTGACCCAAAATTAAGGAAAGCTTTGACTATGTACAGACTCAGTGAGCTAGAGAAGATAGGCTATGCGCACACTGCCCACAAAATGAGTTGCACTTCCTAACCTCCTGCCAAATGTATGACCATGTTAGAGACACATATTGCCCTCAGATTACACAGACCCACAAAGATTTCGAAAACAAATCCAATTTTGATAAACTCCCATATCAAATTAAATCAAATTTGATTTGTCACATGCGCCAAATAAAACGGGTATTAGTAGACCTTAGTGAAATGCTTCCTTACAAGCCCTTAACCAACAATGCAGTTAAGAAAAGAATTACAAATAGTTAAAGAGCAGCAGTAAAATAACAATAGCGAGGCTATATACAGGGGGCACCGGTACAGAGTCAATGTGCGGAGGCACCGGTTAGTCGAGGTAATTTAACGAAAGTAGGCAGAGTTATTAAAGTGACTATGCATTGATAATAACAGAGAGTAGCAGCAGCGTAGAAGGGGGGGGGGGGGGGGGGGGGTGTGCAAATAGTCTGGGTAGACATTTGATTAGATGTTCAGGAGTCTGATGGCTTTGGGGTAGAAGCTGCTTAGAAGCCTCTTGGACCTAGACTTGGCGCTCCGGTACCGGTTGCTGTGTGGTAGCAGAGAGAACAGTCTATGACTAGGGTGGCTGGAGTCTTTGCCACCGCCTGGTATAGAGGTCCTGGACAGCAGGAAGCTTGGCCCCAGTGATGTACTGGGCCGTACGCACTACCCACTACCCTCTACTGGGTGAAATAACACCGTGTGCAATTACAGCAGAAATATTTATGACATGTATTGAAGATTTTCCAGTACCTATACTGTTTTCTTAGAAGTAGTAAGCAGAATCAATACAGGGTTAAACATTAGACAAGTGTAAACATAATGTAATCAGAAACCATGTGATTATGCAAAGCTGGATCAACACAAGCCTAGTCATGTTGGGTCATGCTTGGTCTTGTGAAGGCCTTTGGACAGGAGCATTGGTTAATCATTTATAGGCACCATAGGCTTGGACTTGTGAAGGTCAATGGACAGGCAAATTAGTTAATCAGTTATAGGCACCATTAGGCATACACCTGCATCAGGAGTGTGCATGTCTGTTTATTGTTGTGTAATTGCTATGGTCACGCCACCAATAGAATCTATGCCCTAATGTCTGTTTATTGTTGTGTAATTGCTATGGTCACGCCACCAATAGAATCTATGCCCTAATGTCTGTTTATTGTTGTGTAATTGCTATGGTCACGCCACCAATAGAATCTATGCCCTAATGTCTGTTTATTGTTGTGTAATTGCTATGGTCACGCCACCAATAGAATCTATGCCCTAATGTCTGTTTATTGTTGTGTAATTGCTATGGTCACGCCACCAATAGAATCTATGCCCTAATGTCTGTTTATTGTTGTGTAATTGCTATGGTCACGCCACCAATAGAATCTATGCCCTAATGTCTGTTTATTGTTGTGTAATTGCTATGGTCACGCCACCAATAGAATCTATGCCCTAATGTCTGTTTATTGTTGTGTAATTGCTATGGTCACGCCACCAATAGAATCTATGCCCTAATGTCTGTTTATTGTTGTGTAATTGCTATGGTCACGCCACCAATAGAATCTATGCCCTAATGTCTGTTTATTGTTGTGTAATTGCTATGGTCACGCCACCAATAGAATCTATGCCCTAATGTCTGTTTATTGTTGTGTAATTGCTATGGTCATGCCACCAATAGAATCTATGCCCTAATGTCTGTGCCAATAAGAAAGTGTAAACAAGTCAGAAGACTGAAAGAGAATGTTTAAAGGCTAAAGGGTATTAATCATTTACAAAAAGTGGAGTGACTATGTATGTTATGTAACGGTAAAACTGTATAAAAGGAGAGTGCTGAGACTGGAAAGATCAGTTGGTCCATGGGCCGGCTTGGCTTTGTTACTTTGTAATAAAGTCTATTTGAATTCACAACTTCCG
>NC_074671.1:13566370-13601370 GCF_029448725.1 Salvelinus fontinalis | reverse complement strand
GGAACTGCGACTCCAGTGAGTTCAAGACAACTGGGAACTAGGATTTTTTGTTGTTGTTGCTCTGACTGGGAAAATAAGTTTTGAACAGACATCCAACTCAGAATTCCAAGTCGGGAACTCGGGCCTCTTTCTAGAGCGTCAACCTTAAGATCACTAACGTCATGCTTCAACCTTATTCTTTTCTCTCAATTTTCCAGTTGTCTTGAAAGCACCATAAATCCAGATAATGCCAGACTTTGATGACAGTTTTATGACCAAACATTTTTTTGCAACAGTGGTAAGACGTTGGGACTGCTGTTGGGGCAGCTTTATGTAGGCACCAGTGGTGGAAAAAGTATCCAATCGTCATACTTGAGTAAAAGTAAAGATACCTTAATAGAAAATGACTCAAGTAAAAGTGAAAGTCACCCAGCAAAACACTACTTGAGTAAAAAAGTCTAAAATGATTTGGTTTTAAATATACTTGTATATGAAAAGTAAATGGAATTGCTAAAATATACTTAAGTATCAAAAGTAAAAGTACAAGTCTAAATCATTTCAAATTCCTTGTATTAAGCAAAGCAGACGGCCACATTTTCTAGTATTTTTTATTTACAGATAGCCAGGGGCACACTCCAACACTGAGACATCATTTACAAACAAAGCATGTGTTTAGTGAGTCCGCCAGATCAGAGGCAGTAGGGATGACCAGGGATGTCCTCTGTTTAGTGGGTTCACCAGATCAGATGCAGTAGGGATGGCCAGGGATGTTCTCTGTTTAGTGAGTCCGCCAGATCAGAGGCAGTAGGGATGACCAGGGATGTTCTCTGTTTAGTGGGTTCACCAGATCAGAGGCAGTAGGGATGGCCAGGGACGTTCTCTGTTTAGTGACTCCACCAGATCAGTTGCAGTAGGGATGACCAGGGATGTTCTCTTGATAAGTGTGTGAATTAGACAATTTCCCATCCTGGCAAGTATTCAAAATGTGCTTTTGGGTGTCAGGTAAAATATATGGAGTAAAAAATATTATTTTCTTTAGGAATGTAGTGAAGTAAAAGTACAAGTTATCAAAAACATAAATAGTAAAGATACCCCAAAAAACAACTTACATGTAATTAGTACTTAAAGTATTTTTACTCAAGTACTTTACACCACTGGTAGGCCCTAACAGTTTGTGGCACCGTTTGGCAGCGTTATAGTCGAATTGAGTTTGCCCCACCATGATGTACATGCTAAAATCACCACTGCCTAGGTGGCAAAGTCTGGATGGATATTCAAATCAAATCAAATGTCACATGCGCCGAATACAACAGGTGTAGTAGACCTTACAGTGAAATGCTTACTTACAAGCCGTTAACCAACAATGCAGTGAAGAAAAAAAAAGTGTAAGTAAAAATACTAGGTTAAAATAAGTTTAAAAAAATCTAAATTGGTAAGTAAAAAATACTTTTATTTTGTAACAAATAATTAAAGAGCAGCAGTAAAATAACAATAGTGAGGCTATATACAGGGAGCACCGGTACAGAGGCAATGTGTAGACTATATACAGGGGGGTAACGGTACAGAGTCAATGTGCAGGGGCAGCAGTTAGTCGAGGTAATTGAGGTAATATGCACATGTAGGTAGAGTTAAAGGGACTATGCATAGATAATAAACAGAGAGTAGCAGCAGTGTAAAAGGGGGGGGAGGACAATGCAAATAGTCTGAGTAGCCATTTGATTAGCTGTTCAGGAGTCTTATGGCTTGGGGGTAGAAGATGTTAAGAAGTCTTTTGGACCAAATTATATTGTCATTTATTGACTTAGTAGTAAACCCCCCAACTCACAATGAATGAAACCCACTATTCAAACAGTTCATGCCCCTCTTGTTGGCGGAGTCATAATACTCAGTTTCTCAACTTCTACACATTTTGCCATGGGGAGGAGATCCGTATCGACCCTGTTCTGGGTCTGCCTGTTGAGAATGGTTGATCCTGCTGGGAGAGCTTTACAGCTGTCATACCTGTGTCATACTGAAGTAGGAGGGCCTAGCGTCCCCGTTGGCTCTCAGGCTTGTCTCCAGGGCGATCTTCTTGCGTTGTAAGGTGTCCATCAAATCACAGAGCTCTGAGGCTGAGCGCATCCCTCTGGCGCTGCTGGCCCCTCCTACCTCCCCATGTCTGTAGTCACTACTAAACTTCAGATAGTCTGGGGGGAGAGCGAGAGAGAGAGAGAGAGAGAGAGAGAAGAGTTGATACATAAGACATGTTATTTAAAAAGTGTCCATCTTCATCGTTAAGTGAATGGTGAAAAAAAAACACATTTACATTAGCAGTCCCTGTCCATTGGTTGTCCGTTTAGTCTGTTGAAGCCTATTGGACTGAGGAAGGGGAGAGGTATTAATAGCTCTGTGTATACGTGGGCAGTGTGTGCCGTCTCATTAGGAGTGAGGGGGAAAGTTGCATGGTGGATGTACGTGCAGCTAAGTCGATTCCTAGCTGGGCTTGGCAGAACACCCATAACCCAAACAGCAGAGAGCTGCTATACAAATGGCCCATAACACAGAGGGCCTGACAGCCAACACACACACACACACACACACACACACACACACACACACACATACACACACCTATTCTCAGATCCAAAACTAATACACACATGGTAGTTGAGGTTTCTAAAAGTAGCAGAGCAACTGACTTCCTTACTTTGGAATTTGGGGAAATAAAAATACTGTAAGCGGTCAGGAATTTCCTCAATTCCCCTGACGGTTCCATTTCCCCTCCATCATCACTGATCTGAAAAGACTCTGTAGGTGAAAGCAATGGAGAGGAAACCAAGTCATTTTCCTCATCAACGATAGGTAAGGGAAGAAATGTTTCCCTGAGTAATGAGACAGTTCTATCCACACCATCAAGACAGTAACGTGCATGACCTCTAAGACACACATATAACCACTAAACGTAGACGGGGACGTGTGTATCTACCCAGCTAGCACGTAGTTCCTTGGAAGTTATGGGAATTAACGTTTATTGTTTCCCATTGGTTCTGGGAATGAAGCCAAAAGTATCCTGATTGATAAAACTAAATGTTTTTTTTTTAAACATTCTGGGAACGGAATTGAAACTATCGCCTGTTCTGGGAACATACAAATCAAATTGTATTGGTCACAAACACATATTTAGCAGATGTTATTGCCGGTGTAGTGAAACGCTTTTGTTCATATCTCTAACAGTGCAGTAATATCTAACAATTCACAACAATACACAAATCCAAAAGTAAAAGAACGGATTTAAGAAATATGTAAATACAGTGGGGCAAAAAAAGTATTTAGTCAGCCACCAATTGTGCAAGTTCTCCCACTTAAAAAGATGAGAGAGGCCTGTAATTTTCATCATAGGTACACTTCAACTATGAGACAAAAATGACGGGAAAAAAAAATCCAGAAAATCACATTGTAGGATTTTTTATGAATTTATTTGCAAATTATGGTGGAAAACAAGTATTTGGTCACCTACAAACAAGCAAGATTTCTGGCTCTCACAGACCTGTAACTTCTTCTTTAAGAGGCTCCTCTGTCCTCCACTCGTTACCTGTATTAATGGCACCTATTTGAACTTGTTGCCCCACTGTAAATATTAGAACGAGGGAGGTTGCAGGGAGGTTCTGAGAACGTTTTACTAGGGTTGCCTGAAAGTTTTCCTGGGAGGTTTTATTAACGTTCTGAGAATGTAAATTCTAGGGTTGATTGGAGGTTTTTTAATAACTTCCTTAAAACGTTTACTGAATGTTTCAATACTACTTTTAATAACACTGCTAGCTTAGGTTAACTGTTTTGAATTCCAGGCACAGATAGGCCAAATGGAAATTAATTTGCATAGGTGTTTATCATAATAACATATTTCTTTTTTTATTGTGACACGGCGACAGTGAGATTCGAACCTATGCTCTTCTGTCCTCTATCCATGGAATTAGTTCACTGTGTGCCACCAGGATGGAGCTAGCATGACATGTTATTAAAAAAACAGTTTTTTAAGAAGCTGTTCATTTTAGTCTATTCAAACAAAACCCCATTTCAAAGTAAACACTCATTAAGATCCGGTGTGGCCAATCAGTGGCCGCGGCCAACCCACCTGAACAAGATAGAGGATAGACTATTGTTGTCGCTGAGAACAAAATGTATACGTTTTTAAATAACAATATTAGAGCATTTTTGGAATTTTACTAATGTTGTCTTATGTTTTTTTATGGAAAGTTGTCTTAATGTTCTGAGAACATGACTTTAAATAGAACCATGAGGAAACGAGCAGAAAACGTTATGCTGAAGTAATGAAAATCCCACCTAAGAAACATATGGTTCTCAGAATGTTATGTTCTAGCTGGATATCCTGCACCATTCCAATAATGATGTGGATGTGTCACCACAATGTTTCACCAAGAACTGGCAGAAGATTATTTTTCCTTTAACGAGTCCGACGAGCCCTACGTGAAGGACAAACTGCTTTCCCGGGAACAGACCCAAATCCCCGTCATTTGCGTGAAAAGAAGACGGAGAAAAAGAGGACGGGCTGCCTTCTGAGAATTCGTAGGCGATCGAATAAACCCCCACTGCCTTCTGTTCTACTAGCGAACATGCAAATCATTGGAAAATAAAATCGAAGACCTACGAGGAAGATTAAACTACCAATGGGACATTAAAAACGGTAATATCTTATGCTTCACGGAGTCGTGGCTGAACGACGACACTATCAACATACAGCTGGCTGGTTATACGCTGCACCAGCAGGATAGAACAGCGGTGTCTAGTAAGACAAGGGGGGGTGGACTATGTATATATGTAAACAACAGCTGGTGCAGGATATCTAAGGAAGTTTCAAGTTTTTGCTCGCATGATAAGCTGTAGACCCCACTATCTACCTAGAGAGTTTATCTGTATTTTTCGTAGCTGTCTATATACCACCACAGACCAATGCTGGCACTAAGACTGCACTCAGTTAGCTATATTCCGCCATAAGCAAACAGGAAAATGCTCATCCAGAGGCGCGCTTCCTAGTGGCCGGGGACTTTAATGCAGGGAAACAAATCCGTTTTACCAAATTTCTATCAGCACGTTAAATGTGCAACCAGAGGGGGGGGGGGGGGGGGGGATAAAAATACATTTAAAAAAACACTCTGGACCACCGTTACGTCACACACAGAGATGCATACAAAGCTCTCCCTCCACCTCCATTTTACAAATCTGACCATAATCATATCCTCCTGATTCCTGCTTACAAGCAAAAACTAAAGCAGGAAGCACCTATGACTCGGTCAATAAAATAGGTGGTCAGATTAATCAGATGCTAAGCTACAGGACTGTTTTGCTAGCAAAGACTGGAATATGTTCCGGGATTCTTACAATGGCATTGACGAGTACACCACATCAGTCATTGGCTTCATCAATAAGTGCATCGATGACGTCGTCCCCACAGTGACCGTACGTACATACCCCAACCAGAAGCCACGGTTTACAGGCAACATCCGCACTGAACTAAAGGCTAGAGCTGCCGCTTTCAAAGAGCTGCCGCTTTCAACTCTAACCCAGAAGCGTATAAGAAATCCCCCTATGCCCTCCAACGAACCATCAAACAGGCAAAGCATCAATACTGGACTAAGATCGAATCGGACTACACCGGCTCCGATGCTCGTCGGATGTGGCAGGGCTTGCAAATCATTACAGACTACAAAGGGAAGCACAGCCGAGAGCTGCCCAGTGACACGAGCCAACCAGATGAGCTAAACTACACTACCGTTCAAAAGTTTGGGGTCACTTAGAAATGTCCTTGTTATTTAAAGAAAAGCAATTTTTTTGTCCATTAACATCAAATTGATCAGAAATACAGTGTAGACATTGTTAATGCTGTAAATTACTATTGTAGCAGAAAAGGCAGATTTTTAATGGAATATCTAGATAGGCGTACAGAGGCTCATTATCAGCAACCATCACTCCTGTGTTCCAATGGCACGTTGTGTTAGCTAATCCAAGTATATAATTTTAAAAGGCTAATTGATCATTTGAAAACCATTTTGCAATTATATTAGCACAGCTGAAAAATGTTTTTCTGATTAAAGAAGCAATAAAACTGGCCTTCTTTAGACTAGTTGAGTATCTAAAGTATCAGCATTTGTGGGTTCGATTACAGGCTCAAAATGGCCAGTAACAAAGAACTTTCTTCTGAAACTCGTCAGTCTAATCTATGTTCTGAGAAATGAAGGCTATTCCATCCGAGAAATTGCCAAGAAACTGAAGATCTCGTACAACGCTGTGTCCTACTCCCTTCACAGAACAGAGCAAACTGACTCTAACCAGAATAGAAAGAGGAGTGGGAGGCCCCGGTGCACAACTGAGCAAGAGGACAAGTACATTAGTGTCTAGTTTGAGAAACAGACGCCTCACAAGTCCTCAACTGGCAGCTTCATTAAACAGTACCCGCAAAACACCAGTCTCAATGTCAACAGTGAAGAGGCGACTCAGGGATGCTGGCCTTCTAGGCAGAGTTGCAGAGAAAAAGCCATATCTCAGACTGGCCAATAAAAATAAAAGATTAAGATGGGCAAAAGAACACAGACACTGGACAGAGGACGATTGGGAAAAAGTGTTATGGACAGACAAATCTAAGTAAGGTGTTCGGATCACAAAGAACATTTTTGCATCTGAGCTCCTAGAGTGTGCGGCTCTCCTTTATTTTTTTAAGCGCATCACAAAGAATAACATTCGTGAGACGCAGGAAAAATGAAAAGATGCTGGAGGAGTGCTTGTCGCCATCTGTCAAGCATGGTAGAGGCAATGTGCTGGTCTGGGGGTGCTTTGGTGGTGGTAAAGTGAGAGATTTGTACAGGGTAATAGGGATCTTGAAGAAGGAAGGCTATCACTCCATTTTGCAACGCCCTGCCATACCCTTTGGATGTCGCTTAATCGGAGCCAATTTCCTCCTAAACAGGACAATGACTCAAAGCACAGCTCCAAACTATGCACAAACTATTTAGGGAAGAAGCAGTCAGCTGGTATTCTGTCTATAATGGAGTGGCCAGCACAGTCACCGGGTCTCAACCCTATTGAGCTGTTGTGGGAGCAGTTTGACCGTATCCAACTTGCGAGAGGTGCTTCAGGGAGCATGGGGTGAAATCTCTTTAGATTTCCTCAACAAATTGACAACTAGAATGTCAAAGGTCTGCAAGGCTGTAATTGCTGCAAATGGAGGATTCTTTGACAAAAGCAAAGTTAGGACACAATTATTATTTTAATTAAAAATCATTATTTATAACCTTGTCAACGTCTTGACTATATGTCCTATTAATTTTTCAACTCATTTCATGTACGTTTTCATGGGAAACAAGGACATTTCTAGTGACCCCAAACTTTTGTACTTTATGCTCTACTTCATGCTCTTTATACTCTCTGCAATCTACTGCAGAGATAGCCTGCAGAGTTCTATCTTACTATCCAGGTCTGTACCAAAACAATGAGCTTCTATTTCTAAAAATGTACCTTTCCAGAAACAAGTCTCTCACCGTTGCCGCTTGCTATGGACCTCCCTCTGACCCCAGCTGTGCCCTCGATACCATATGTGAATTGATTGCCACCCCATCTATCTTCAGAGTTCGTTCTGTTAGGTGACCTAAACTGGGATATGCTTAACACCCCGGCAGTCCTACAATCTAAGCTTGATGCCCTCAATCTCACACAAATTATCAATGAACCTACCAGGTACAACCCCAAATTCGTAAACACGGGCACCCTCATAGATATCATCCTAACTAACTCGCCCTCCAAATACACCACTGCTGTTTTCAACTAAGATCTCAGCGATCACTGCCTGCATCCGTAATGGGTCTGTAGTCAAACGACCACCCCTCATCACTGTCAAACGCTCCCTAAAACACTTCTGCGAACAGGCCTTTCTAATTGACCTGGCCGGGGTATCCTGGAATGACATTGACCTCATCCCATCAGTAGAGGATTCCCGGTTATTCTTTAAAAAGTGCCTTCCTCACCATCTTAAATAAGCATGCTCCATTCAAAAAATGTAGAACTAGGAATAGACATAGCCCTTGGTTCACTCCAGACCTGTCTGCCCTTGACCAGTGTAACAGGGTTGGTTATGTTTCCACTTGCCTCTAAAGAAATGTGTATTTGATGTTCAAGCATTCTTATTGGTTAGTTCAACTCTGATAACAATAAGGGGTGTTGTGATTGGCCCCACTTGCAGATAGGGGGAGATCGCGAACATCAGGTCTTCCCAGTATGAAAATGTGATGCAAGGGGTAGGTCACGTTCTGAATACTGTTTTCTATTTTCTATTTTACAATGTGTACAAGTTTGCTGTACGTTACTGATTTTATACATGTATGGTACCTGTATATGTATGGTACCTGTATATGTATGTATATGTATGTATGTATGTATGTATATGTATGTATATGTATGTATATGTATATGTATATGGTATGGTACCTGTTAGGGATATGTATATGGTACCTGTTAGGGATTGAGGGGCTTTCTGGGATGTGCTTTGGCATAGGATTGCTGTAAATAATTGTGTTAGCTAGCATACACCGATGTCATGGTCACATAAGCCACGGCTAACACAGTTGTCTTCATGCTACAGATTTTGTCATCGACAGCCATCAACACTGTTAAGCCCTGCACAACTAACGTGCTGTTTCCCATTTAACAACAGGTATTTACACATGTTATATTTTGTATTGTATTTTTGTATTTTGTTTGCCCAGTATGAAAATGTGATGCAAGGGATTTTGTCATCGACAGCCATCAACACTGTTAAGCCCTGCACAACTAACGTGCTGTTTCCCATTTAACAACAGCAGAAATAAATGATGCTCAACTGGGACCACTGGCCGAAGTGATTTATTATTAGAAAACACAAAGCATGGAGAGTACACTATACATCTGTTACACCAGCACAAAAACATCCTGTGGCATTCTGCATTAGCATCGAATGTGATATGCAACTTTCAGGGAAGTTAGGAACCAATTTACACAGGCAGTTAGGAAAGCTAAGGCTAGCTTTTTCAAACAGATATTTGCATCCTGTAGTACAAAATCTAAAAAGTTCTGGGACACTGTAAAGTTCATTGAGAATAAGAGCACCTCCTCCCAGCTGCCCACTGCACCGAGGTTAGGAAACACTGTCACTACCGATAAATCCACTATAATTGAGAATTTCAATAAGCATTTTTCTACGGCTGGCCATGCTTTCCACCTGGCTTCCCCAGTCAACAGCCCTGCGCTCCCCACAGCAACTCGCCCAAACCTCCCCCACTTCTCCTTCACCCAAATCCAGATAGCTGATGTTCTGAAAGAGCTGCAAAATCTGGATCCCTACAAATCAGCCAGGCTAGACAATCTGGACCCTCTCTTTCTAAAATGATCTACCGAAATTATTGCAACCCCTATTACTAGCCTGTTCAACCTCTCTCTCGTATCGTCTGAGATTCTCATAGATTGGAAAGCTTCCGCGGTCATCCCCTTCTTCAAAGAGGGAGACACTATTGACCCAAACTGCTACAGACCTATATCTATTCTAAGGTCTTTGAAAGCCAAGTTAACAAACAGATTACCGACCATTTTGAATCTCACCGTACCTTCTTCGCTATGCAATCTGGTTTCAGAGCTGGTCATGGGTGCACCTCAGCCACGTTCAAGGTCCTAAACGATATCATAACCGCCATCGATAAGAGATATTACTGTTCAGCCATATTCATCAACCTGGCTAAGGCTTTCGACTATGTCAATCACAACATTCTTATTGGCAGACTCAACAGCCTTGGCTTCTCAAATGATTGCCCCGCCTGGTTCACCAACTACTTCTCTGATGGAGTTCAGTATGTCAAATCGGGGGGCCTGTTGTCCGGACCTCTGGCAGTCTCTATGGGGGTGCCATAGGGTTCAATTCTCGGGCCGACTCTCTTCTCTGTATACATCAATGATCTCGCTCCTGGTGATTCTTTGATCTACCTCTACGCAGACGACAACTTTATACCTCTGGCCCTTCGTTGGACACTGTGTTAACTAACCTCCAGATGAGCTTCAATGCCATACAACACTCCTTCCGCGGCCTCCAACTGCTCTTAAATGCAAGTAAAACTAAATGCATGCTCTTCAACCGATTTCTGCCCACACCCTCCCGCCCGTCCAACATCACTACTCTGGACGGTTCTGACTTAGAATATGTGGACAACTACAAATACCTAGGTGTTTGGTTAGACTGTAAACTCTCCTTCCAGAATCACATTAAACATCTCCAATCCAAAATTAAATCCAGAATCGGCTTCCTATTTCGCAACAAAGCCTCCTTCACTCATGCTGCCAAACATACCCTCGTAAAACTGACCATCCTACCAATCCTCGACTTCGGCGATGTTGTTTACAAAATAGCCTCCAACACTCTACTCAACAAATTGGATGCAGTCTATCACAGTGCCATCCGTTTTGTCACCAAAGCCCCATATACTACCCACCCCTGCGACCTGTATGAACTTGTAGGGGTCTCTTCAGAGACCCCTCTATGAAGATATCACATATATTAGGGACGCAAGAATGCCTTCGTCACGCATGAACACGTCTCAATCACACACAACTGTCATGATAGGTTCCACCTGTAACTGTACCCTCACACACAGTGGAAGAGAGGAGGTCATATGACATTTGAGGGACTATGTGCTGATAGGATCTATGGGGGAGGGAGGGGAGGGAACAAAGGAGAAGCGAGGACTGGGGTCAAGGGGAGGTCAGAGGTGAAAGAGGGTAGGGGTGTATGTTACCTGTGCTGTAGCCCAGGGGTGAAACAGGGCTCTTCAGAGGTAACATGCTGTTCAGACGGCTGGCCTCTTCTGGATGGTTGAAGCGCAAGAAGCAGGATTTACCCAGACACAGAGAGTAACCTGGAGAGAAAACACACAGTCAGATAGAACACAAACTAAATGAGTTGTAATTCAAACAGACAACACAGTCCATGTATTTGTCCTCTCAGTTGTCTGTATTACAAGCTATATCCTGTACATCTGCTGCGCTGCTCAGTCAACCACACGGTCGGGTCTGTTCATCTGCTGCACTGCTCAGTCAACCACCTGGTCGGGTCTGTTCATCTGCTGCACTGCTCAGTCAACCACCCGGTCGGGTCTGTTCCAGACCACAGTGTTTGCTCAGGCCATCAATTAGAGTCACTGAGTCAGGAGGCATTAATAAGACACCAGGCTCACAACCCCATAACACACACACACACACACACTCTTTTTCAGGTGCAGCAGTACAAAGGTCACTGAGTGAAGGTCAGGAAAAATAGAAATCACCTTCACCATCTCTGTTAACCTTAAACTGACCCTTCCACATGATACAGAGAAGCCATTCAGCCACTTATCTGTATTAAACTAGTCTGATGTTCCTAGCATTGAGGTCTAATCTGTATTAAACTAGTCTGATGTTTCTAGCATTGAGGTCTAATCTGTATTAAACTAGTCTGATGTTTCTAGCATTGAGGTCTAATCTGTATTAAACTAGTCTGATGTTTCTAGCATTGAGGTCTAATCTGTATTAAACTAGTCTGATGTTCCTAGCATTGAGGTCTAATCTGTATTATACTAGTCTGATGTTTCTAGCATTGAGGTCTAATCTGTATTAAACTAGTCTGATGTTTCTAGCATTGAGGTCTAATCTGTATTAAACTAGTCTGATGTTTCTAGCATTGAGGTCTAATCTGTATTAAACTAGTCTGATGTTTCTAGCATTGAGGTCTAATCTGTATTAAACTAGTCTGATGTTTCTAGCATTGAGGTCTAATCTGTATTAAACTAGTCTGATGTTTCTAGCATTGACGTCTAATCTGTATTAAACTAGTCTGATGTTTCTAGCATTGAGGTCTAATCTGTATTAAACTAGTCTGATGTTTCTAGCATTGAGGTCTAATCTGTATTAAACTAGTCGGATGTCTCTAGCATTGAGGTCTAATCTGTATTATACTAGTCTGATGTTTCTAGCATTGAGGTCTAATCTGTATTAAACTAGTCTGATGTTCCTAGCATTGAGGTCTAATCTGTATTATACTAGTCTGATGTTTCTAGCATTGAGGTCTAATCTGTATTAAACTAGTCTGATGTTTCTAGCATTGAGGTCTAATCTGTATTAAACTAGTCTGATGTTTCTAGCATTGAGGTCTAATCTGTATTAAACTAGTCTGATGTTTCTAGCATTGAGGTCTAATCTGTATTAAACTAGTCTGATGTTTCTAGCATTGAGGTCTAATCTGTATTAAACTAGTCTGATGTTTCTAGCATTGACGTCTAATCTGTATTAAACTAGTCTGATGTTTCTAGCATTGAGGTCTAATCTGTATTAAACTAGTCTGATGTTTCTAGCATTGAGGTCTAATCTGTATTAAACTAGTCGGATGTCTCTAGCATTGAGGTCTAATCTGTATTATACTAGTCTGATGTTTCTAGCATTGAGGTCTAATCTGTATTAAACTAGTCGGATGTCTCTAGCATTGAGGTCTAATCTGTATTAAACTAGTCGGATGTCTCTAGCATTGAGGTCTAATCTGTATTAAACTAGTCGGATGTCTCTAGCATTGAGGTCTAATCTGTATTAAACTAGTCGGATGTCTCTAGCATTGAGGTCTAATCTGTATTAAACTAGTCGGATGTTTCTAGCATTGAGGTCTAATCTGTATTAAACTAGTCGGATGTCTCTAGCATTGAGGTCTAATCTGTATTAAACTAGTCGGATGTTTCTAGCATTGAGGTCTAATCTGTATTAAACTAGTCGGATGTTTCTAGCATTGAGGTCTAATCTGTATTAAACTAGTCTGATGTTTCTAGCATTGAGGTCTAATCTGTATTAAACTAGTCGGATGTTTCTAGCATTGAGGTCTAATCTGTATTAAACTAGTCGGATGTCTCTAGCATTGAGGTCTAATCTGTATTATACTAGTCTGATGTCTCTAGCATTGAGGTCTAATCTGTATTAAACTAGTCGGATGTCTCTAGCATTGAGGTCTAATCTGTATTAAACTAGTCTGATGTCTCTAGCATTGAGGTCTAATCTGTATTAAACTAGTCTGATTCTTACAGCATTGAGGTTGCAGTTCAGGGATCCCTGGCAAACAGCTCAACTATGGAGATAAACAATGTAGAAAATGACGAAACTGTTCCATCCATCTGTCTGTTACTGATACCAGAGACACCTACACTCAGACAGATACCCAAAGAGGAAATCAAACAAGGGAGAGAGAAAAGTGGGAAAAGGAAAAATATGGCATTTGGTTTCTCCCTCTCTCCGTCCCAAAAACCCAATGTTAGGAGGGGGGGGGGGGGGGCGGGGGGGGTCATGATAACAGTCCCAAAAACCCAATGTTAGGAGAGGGGGGGTCATGATAACAGTCCCAAAAACCCAATGTTAGGAGAGGGGGGGTCATGATAACAGTCCCAAAAACACAATGTTAGGAGAGGGGGGGGGGGGGGGGTCATGGTAACAGTCCAAAAAACCCAATGTTAGGAGAGGGGGGGGGGGGGGGGGGGTCATGATAACAGTCCATAAAAACCCAATGTTAGGAGAGGGGGGGGGGGGGGGGCATGATAACTGTCCCAAAAACCCAATGTTAGGAGAGAGGGGGGGGGGGGGGGGGGGGGTCATGATAACAGTCCCAAAAACCCAATGTTAGGAGAGGGGGGGGGGTCCTGATAACAGTCCCAAAAACCCAATGTTAGGAGAGGGGGGGGGTCATGATAACAGTCCCAAAAACCCAATGTTAGGAGAGGGGGGGGGGGGGTCATGATAACAGTCCCAAAAACCCAAAGTTAGGAGAGAGAGGGGGGGGGGGGGGGGCAGTCATGATAACAGTCCCAAAAACCCAATGTCAGGAGAGGGGGGGGGGGGGTGGGGGGGGGGGTGGGGGGGGTCATGATAACTGTCCCAAAAACCCAATGTTAGGAGAGGGGGGGGGGGGTGTCATGATAACTGTCCCAAAAACCCAATGTTAGGAGAGGGGGGGGGGGGGGGGTCATGATAACAGTCCCAAAAACCCAATGTTAGGAGAGGGGGGGGGGAGGGGGGGTCATGATAACAGTCCCAAAAACCCAATGTTAGGAGAGGGGGGGGGGGGGGGGGGGGGTCATGATAACAGCCCCAAAAACCCAATGTTAGGAGAGAGAGAGGGGGGGGGGTCATGATAACAGTCCCAAAAACCCAATGTTAGGAGAGGGGGGGTCATGATAACAGCCCCAAAAACCCAATGTTAGGAGAGGGGGGGGGTCATGATAACAGCCCCAAAAACCCAATGTTAGGAGAGAGAGAGGGGGGGGGGGGGTCATGATAACAGTCCCAAAAACCCAATGTTAGGAGAGAGAGGGGGGGGTCATGGTAACAGTCCAAAAAAACCAATGTTAGGAGAGAGAGAGAGGGGGGGGGTCATGATAACAGTCCCAAAAACCCAATGTTAGGAGAGGGGGGGGGGTCATGATAACAGTCCCAAAAACCCAATGTTAGGAGAGGGGGGGGGGGGTCATGATAACAGTCCCAAAAACCCAATGTTAGGAGAGGGGGGGGGTCATGATAACAGTCCCAAAAACCCAATGTTAGGAGAGGGGGGTCATGATAACAGCCCCAAAAACCCAATGTTAGGAGAGTGGGGGGTCATGATAACAGTCCCAAAAACCCAATGTTAGGAGAGAGAGGGGGGGGGGGGGGGGTCATGATAACAGTCCCAAAAACCCAATGTTAGGAGAGGGGGGGTCCATGATAACAGTCCCAAAAACCCAATGTTAGGAGAGGGGGGGGGGGTCATGATAACTGTCCCAAAAACCCAATGTTAGGAGAGGGGGGGGGGGGGGGGGGGGGTCATAACAGTCCCAAAAACCCAATGTTAGGAGGGGGGGGGGGTCATGATAACAGTCCAAAAAACCCAATGTTAGGAGAGGGGGGGGGTCATGATAACAGTCCAAAAAACCCAATGTTAGGAGAGGGGGGGGGGGGGGTCATGATAACAGTCCCAAAAACCCAATGTTAGGAGAAGGGGGGGGTCATGATAACAGTCCCAAAAACCCAATGTTAGGAGAGGGGGGGGGGTCATGATAACTGTCCCAAAAACCCAATGTTAGGAGAGGGGGGGGGGTCATGATAACAGTCCCAAAAACCCAATGTTAGGAGAGGGGGGGTCATGATAACTGTCCCAAAAACCCAATGTTAGGAGAGGGGGGGGGGGGGGGGGGGTCATGATAACAGTCCCAAAAACCCAATGTTAGGAGAGAGAGGGGGGGGGGGGGGGGGGGGGGGGGGTCATGATAACAGTCCCAAAAACCCAATGTTAGGAGAGAGAGGGGGGGGGGGGGGTCATGATAACAGTCCCAAAAACCCAATGTTAGGAGAGAGAGGGGGGGGGGGGGGGGCGTCATGATAACAGTCCCAAAAACCCAATGTTAGGAGAGAGGGGGGTCATGTTAACAGTCCAATAAACCCAATATTAGGAGAGGGGGGGGGGGGGGGGGGTTCATGATAACAGTCCAAAAAACCCAATGTTAGGAGAGGGGGGTCTTGATAACAGTCCCAAAAACCCAATGTTAGGAGAGAGAGGGGGGGGTCATGATAACAGTCCCAAAAACCCAATGTTAGGAGAGAGGGGGGGGGGGGGGGGGGGGTCATGATAACAGTCCCAAAAACCCAATGTTAGGAGAAGGGGGGGAGGGGGGGTCATGATAACAGTCCCAAAAACCCAATGTTAGGAGAGAGGGGGTCATGATAACAGTCCCAAAAACCCAATGTTAGGAGAGGGGGGGTCATGATAACAGTCCCACAAACCCAATGTTAGGAGAGGGGGGGGGGGTCATGATAACAGTCCCAAAAACCCAATGTTAGGAGAAGGGGGGGAGGGGGGGTCATGATAACAGTCCCAAAAACCCAATGTTAGGAGAAGGGGGGGAGGGGGGGTCATGATAACAGTCCCAAAAACCCAATGTTAGGAGAGGGGGGGGGGGGGTCATGATAACAGTCCCAAAAACCCAATGTTAGGAGAGGGGGGGTCATGATAAGTCCCAAAAACCCAATGTTAGGAGAGGGGGGGGGGGGGTCATGATAACAGCCCCAAAAACCCAATGTTAGGAGAGGGGGGTCATGATAACAGTCCGAAAAACCCAATGTTAGGAGAGGGGGGGGGGGGGGGGTTCATGATAACAGTCCCAAAAACCCAATGTTAGGAGAGGGGGGGGGGGGGTCATGATAACAGCCCCAAAAACCCAATGTTAGGAGAGGGGGGGGGTCATGATAACAGTCCCAAAAACCCAATGTCAGGAGAGGGGGGGGGGGGGGGGGGGTCATGATAACAGCCCCAAAAACCCAATGTTAGGAGAGGGGGGTCATGATAACAGTCCGAAAAACCCAATGTTAGGAGAGGGGGGGGGGGGTTCATGATAACAGTCCCAAAAACCCAATGTTAGGAGAGGGGGGGGGGGGGGGGGGGTCATGATAACAGCCCCAAAAACCCAATGTTAGGAGAGGGGGGGGTCATGATAACAGCCCCAAAAACCCAATGTTAGGAGAGAGAGAGGGGGGGGGGGGGGGGGGGGGTCATGATAACAGCCCCAAAAACCCAGTGATAGGAGAGGGGGGGTCATGATAACAGACCCAAAAACCCAATGTTAGGAGAGGGGGGTCATGATAACAGTCCCAAAAACCCAATGTTAGGAGAGGGGGGGGGGGGTTCATGATAACAGTCCCAAAAACCCAATGTTAGGAGAGGGGGGGGGGGGGGGTCATGATAACAGCCCCAAAAACCCAATGTTAGGAGAGGGGGGGGTCATGATAACAGCCCCAAAAACCCAATGTCAGGAGAGGGGGGGGGGGGGGGGGTCATGATAACAGCCCCAAAAACCCAATGTTAGGAGAGGGGGGTCATGATAACAGTCCGAAAAACCCAATGTTAGGAGAGGGGGGGGGGTTCATGATAACAGTCCCAAAAACCCAATGTTAGGAGAGGGGGGGGGGGGTCATGATAACAGCCCCAAAAACCCAATGTTAGGAGAGGGGGGGTCATGATAACAGCCCCAAAAACCCAATGTTAGGAGAGAGAGAGGGGGGGGGGGGGGGGGGGGGGGGGTCATGATAACAGCCCCAAAAACCCAATGTTAGGAGAGGGGGGGTCATGATAACAGACCCAAAAACCCAATGTTAGGAGAGGGGGGTCATGATAACAGTCCCAAAAACCCAATGTTAGGAGAGGGGGGGGGGGTTCATGATAACAGTCCCAAAAACCCAATGTTAGGAGAGGGGGGGGGTCATGATAACAGCCCCAAAAACCCAATGTTAGGAGAGAGAGAGGGGGGGGGGGGGGGGGGGGTCATGATAACAGCCCCAAAAACCCAATGTTAGGAGAGGGCGGGGGGGGTCATGATAACAGCCCCAAAAACCCAATGTTAGGAGAGGGGGGTCATGATAACAGTCCGGAAAAACCCAATGTTAGGAGAGGGGGGGGGGGGGGGGTTCATGATAACAGTCCCAAAAACCCAATGTTAGGAGAGGGGGGGGGGGGGGGGGGGGTCATGATAACAGCCCCAAAAACCCAATGTTAGGAGAGGGGGGGGGTCATGATAACAGCCCCAAAAACCCAATGTTAGGAGAGAGAGAGGGGGGGGGGGGGGGGGGGTCATGATAACAGCCCCAAAAACCCAGTGATAGGAGAGGGGGGGGTCATGATAACAGACCCAAAAACCCAATGTTAGGAGAGGGGGGTCATGATAACAGTCCCAAAAACCCAATGTTAGGAGAGGGGGGGGGGGGTTCATGATAACAGTCCCAAAAACCCAATGTTAGGAGAGGGGGGGGGGGGGGGTCATGATAACAGCCCCAAAAACCCAATGTTAGGAGAGGGGGGGGTCATGATAACAGCCCCAAAAACCCAATGTTAGGAGAGGGGGGGGGGGGGGGGTCATGATAACAGCCCCAAAAACCCAATGTTAGGAGAGGGGGGTCATGATAACAGTCCGAAAAACCCAATGTTAGGAGAGGGGGGGGGGGTTCATGATAACAGTCCCAAAAACCCAATGTTAGGAGAGGGGGGGGGGGGGGTCATGATAACAGCCCCAAAAACCCAATGTTAGGAGAGGGGGGGGTCATGATAACAGCCCCAAAAACCCAATGTTAGGAGAGAGAGAGGGGGGGGGGGGGGGGGGGGGGGGGGGGTCATGATAACAGCCCCAAAAACCCAATGTTAGGAGAGGGGGGGTCATGATAACAGACCCAAAAACCCAATGTTAGGAGAGGGGGGTCATGATAACAGTCCCAAAAACCCAATGTTAGGAGAGGGGGGGGGGGTTCATGATAACAGTCCCAAAAACCCAATGTTAGGAGAGGGGGGGGGTCATGATAACAGCCCCAAAAACCCAATGTTAGGAGAGAGAGAGGGGGGGGGGGGGGGGGGGTCATGATAACAGCCCCAAAAACCCAATGTTAGGAGAGGGCGGGGGGGGTCATGATAACAGCCCCAAAAACCCAATGTTAGGAGAGGGGGGGTCATGATAACAGCCCCAAAAACCCAATGTTAGGAGAGGGGGGTCATGATAACAGGGAGGACGGGACTCCCTTAGAGGGCTCAGTCTAATCGGATGTGTGTGTGGTTTTACATGTATCTGACATACACTCACTAGAGTGTAACTAATACGCGAGTAATGTGTGTGTGTCGGCTCCTCCTCTTCAGCTGTGTAAAGAAACATGTCTGACATGCGTCACTCTTACTGACGGGACAAGTTAAGTTAAGCCACCTACACATTTCTTAACTGAATTAAATATGATCAACACCTGTTTTACATGAAATAAAATACCTGTTTCACAACCATGGTCTATCTTTATTTCCCAAACACAATCCAACACAATCGCTTGTTTGTCTTTTAATCATTGTAAGCATCTTTTAACACGGGCTTAAGACCTAACAAACACTTTGTACTTTTTTTAAAACACTTATAAAAATAGGCCATGCCCTGTTACCTCTTATCCCAGCGATAATGCCTTGCATTGCGCCTGGGAAGAAACTCAACTTGCCATTGGCTCAACTTACCCCAAGGCAAACATTTTGACTGTATTAGGCCATACATCTACAAGGATGCACTTTCATGCTAGGTTTAGGCCATCCTATTGAAGCCAAGAGAGACCCCGACTAATGTATAGAACAATACAAAAATGATCTACTAGGGCTTAATTTGACTTGGTGAAAATCTGTTTTTTGGACCTAACTTGCTGATCACTTTTTCCATGTGGTTTCTTCCTTCACAGACTCCATGAAATGACAACCTTTTCCTAAAAAAAATTGTCAAACTATTAATTTTGTGTATGGTTTCCTAGAAACAAGGGTGGCTCAACTTACCCCTTTGGCTCAATTTACCCCACTTTCGCCTATGCCGTGTGTGACCGTGTGTGTGTGTGTGTGTGTGTGTGTGTGTGTGTGTGTGTGTGTGTGTGTGTGTATAAATACTTTTTACAGTCTCTGTCTAACCACTCACAGTATATAAACAGTCAGAGGGAAGGAGAGAACATCTGTCTGTGTGTGTAACAGCAGTATTTTCTTAAACTCTAATTCCCTGACTTTCAACAGTCTGCCAGTGTTATACAACTGTTGCCCTTATTTGTTTATTAAACTACTTTCTAATTTCCTCCCTCCCCCTAGACAACACAAACACACAATCTGGGCTACAGGACATTTCGTTTTTACAGCTATCCCCCAGCTACAACGATAACCGCACACACTTTGATCATACAGATGCCAGTGAAGAAGAAGCCTGGTACCAATTTATTCTGGTTGATCTAAATCGATAGCCTGCTTGTCGTCTCTGTTCAGCTATTACATTCCACTTCCTGTGATTTGCCAAAGAGACCTTCGCTTGAAAAATTAGGGGGAAAAAGGAGGCAATAGTTTGTCCATTTTGAGATGCCATAGCCAGTATACACTTTTTCAAAAGTCAGAATTAATATCTTCCATAACTCAAGAGATCTGTCATTAATTTTGACATGTTTGCTGAGGAGATCTTATTGGCGCAATATTACAAAGATTTTTGGTGCAGTATTTCTCAATGAAAAAAATTTGCATGAAGACAAGTAATCTCTCGCTATATTGAATAATCCCTACTGCTGACCAATCACTGACGAATGGGCGTAGTCTTCAGCTACCACCTTTGGCTTGCCTCCTGAAGAAAATGTGTGTGCCTGAACAGCAGGGGGAAAAAACAAGTCCAAAACGAACAAAAACGTCATCAAAAAAAGATGTCCTCATAAAATATGTACCAAATCGTCTCAACAATGTTGGATGGGAAGCATGCGGACACCTGTTAAATGAATACATCTACTATAGACTAAGGTAGGATGGGAGGAAGGAAGGAAGAAAGGAGGCAAGTGGTAGGATGGGAGGAAGGAAGGAAGAAAGGAGGCAAGTGAGTTTACGTTTAAGTATCCGTGAGTAACATTGCCATGTCAGCTGACAAATGCTGCTGCTTTCAATTAAATGTCCTTTCCCCTTCAGAAAACAAATAAAGTCATGTGGCTAATCTTGCCATCTTAAATCAAATCCCTGAATAAATAACAGAGTCCCAGGACAGAGCTAAAGCCGTTGAAAGACAGACTTCCTTTGGCTTCACTTCAGTTCTACCTTCTATGACCGCAGGCAGTTTTGTCTTCTCATGTGAAATCACGTTGTCTGTCTGTGAACTCAACTAAGCCCGGTTTCCCCAAAAGCATCTTAAGGTTAAATTAATTGTTAGACCCTTCATAGGAGCACCGTTAGGGTACTAGGGGGCAACTAGCCCCCTCCCTGTAATTCACATTAAAACCACAAGATGTTGCCAGATTATATATATATATTTTTTTAAATATACAAGTTGGAAAGTTTTAAATAATCCAGCTGTTTAGAGAGAAAAACTTAGATAATTTTAGAGTAAAGTAGTAATATGTTGGATGACTGTTGGGGGCAACTCCCTCCATCCTCTACTAGGAGAAACTGGCACCTGGGGGGCAGATATATATGTATATATATATACACACACACACACACACACACACACACACACACACACCATTCCAATATATTCCAATGATTTTCTTATTTTTACTAATTAAAAACTATTGAAAACTTTTTGCTCCTGAATGTCATTTTAAAGACAGCAGGGATTTAAAAACGTGCATTATTCAAATAAAATTTAGTGCAATTGTACATTGGATTTGGAAAAGGAACAGCAAATAAATGAATGTGCAGGTGAATTAAGAGGGACTTTACATTAACTCTCCTCATAGTGCGGATATTAATGGTGACATGTGCAACACCCTTTCACCCCCATATTCTATTAAAATAAGAAGAATCCCCACTGTTGACCAATCACTGACAAAGGGGCGTAGTCTTCAGCTACCACCTTTGGTGTGCCTCCATGAAAAATGTGTGTGCCTGAACAGCAGGGGAAAAAAACTTGACCAAAGTCCGAAACAAACAAAAACGTCACAAAATGTCATCATAAGGGCCTCCCGGGTGGCGCAGTGGTCTAGGGCACTGCATCGCAGTGCTAACTGCGCCACCAGAGTCTCTGGGTTCGCCCCCAGGCTCTGTCGCAGCCGGCCGCGACCGGGAGGTCCGTGGGGCGACGCACAATTGGGCTAGCGTCGTCCGGGTTAGGGAGGGTTTGGCCGGTAGGGATTTCCTTGTCTCATCACGCTCCAGCGACTCCTGTGGCGGGCTGGGCGCAGTGCGCGCTAGCCAAGGGGGCCAGGTGCACGGTGTTTCCTCCGACACATTGGTGCGTCTGGCTTCCGGGTTGGAGGCGCGCTGTGTTAAAGAAGCAGTGCGGCTTGGTTGGGTTGTGCTTCGGAGGACGCATGGCTTTCGACCTTCGTCTCTCCCGAGCCCGTACGGGAGTTGTAGCGATGAGACAAGATAGTAATTACTAGCGATTGGATACCACGAAAATTGGGGAAAAGGGGTTAAAATGTAAAAAAATAAATAAAAAAATAATAATAAAATGTCTTAATAAAATATGTATCAGAGAGATCCTTGATGAAAAAGTGCTCAGGACCTCAGACTGGGGTAAAGGTTCACCTTCCAACAGGACAACGACCCTAATTACACAGCTAAGACCAAGCAGGAGCGGCTTCATGTGCATCGACGCTCCCGATTCAACCTGGCAGAGCTTGAGAGGAGCTACAGAGAAAAATGGGAGAAACTCCCCAAATACATGTGCGCCAAGCTTGTAGCATCATACCCAAGAAGACTGACTCAAGGCTGTAATCGCTGCCAAAGCTGCTTCAACAAAGTACTGAGTTTGTTTGTATTAAAAAAGAAAGATAAGTGTTTCCAATGACATCCACCAATTAATAGACAATCAGGAGGCAACACCTCCTGATTGGTTAAAATCACAATGCACACCGTTGTCATTGGTAAAACGTATCTTCCTCTTTGTTTTACTACAAAACATAGCAACGTGCCATTTTTACATACGTTAATGTATGGGGTGGTACTGGAGATGATTAACCTGTCTAGGATCAGCGTGGCGCTAGCGGCACACCCCCCCCACCCCCACTGAAAAACCAGTGCCGCGAAATTAAAAAAAAATATATTTTTTAAATATTTAACTTTCACACATTAAAGTCCAATACAGCTAATGAAAGACACAGATCTTGTGAATCCAGTCAACATTTCCGATTTTTAAAATGTTTTACAGGGAAGACACAATATGTAAAGATGTACATCTATTACCTAAAAACACATTAGCATAATCCACCATCTTTTATTTGTCCACCAACACCAGTAGCCATCACCAATTCGGCTAAACTAAGATATTTATAGCCCCTAACCAACAAAAAAACTCATTAGATGACAGTCTGATAACATATTTATGGTATGGGATAGGTTTTGTTAGAAAAAAGTGCATATTTCAGGTAGATGGCATAGTTTACAATTGCACCCACCGTCACAAATGGACTAGAATAATTACAATGAGCAACGTGTTTACCTAACTACTAATCATCAAACATTTCGTAAAAATACACAGCATACACGAATCGAAAGACACAGATCCTGTGAATACAGACAATATTTCAGATTTTCTAAGTGTCTTACAGCGAAAACACAATAAATCGTTATATTAGCTTAGCACATAGCAATTAGCAGCCCAGCATTGATTCTAGCCAAAGTGAGCGATAAAAGTCAACATCGCCAAAAGATATACATTTTTTCACTAACCTTCTCAGAATTCTTCCGATGACACTCCTGTAACATCACATTACAACATGCATATACAGTTTGATCGAAAATGTTTATATTTAGCCACCAAAATCATGGTTAGACAATGTGAAATGTAGACAAGCTGGTAAAGAAAAAGTCCTTGCGCCACTTAGACAGTGATCTACTCTTATACATAAATACTCATAAACGTGACTAAAAAATATAGGGTGGACAGGGATTGATAGACAATTTAATTCTTAATACAATTGCGTTATTACATTTTTTAATTTATCCTTACTTTTCAATACAGTTTGCGCCAAGCGAAGCTACGTCAAAAAACATGGTGTCCTAAGCCACTAAAATGTTTCGACAGAAACACGATTTATCATAATAAAAATGTCCTACCTTGAGCTGTTCTTCCATCAGTATCTTGGGCAAAGGATCCTTTCTTGGGAGAAATCGTCTTTTGGTGGAAAGCTGTCCTCTTGCCATGTGGAAATGTCAACTGCGTTCGGGATGAACTGAAAAGCGTGCCCAACTTTTCACATCGTTGCAAAAATAAATGTCCCAAAATCGCACTAAACGGATATAAATTGCTATAAAACGCTTTAAATTAACTACCTTATGATGTTTTTAACTCCTATAACGAGTGAAAAGATGACCGGAGAAATATAACAGGCTAAACTAACGCTTGGAACAGGTGCGCGCCGGTGTCCTCTAGGCTCATGACGCAGCTCCAAAAGAATGACTAGCTTCAGGGTTTTTTCATTTGTAGGGCCTGTGAACGCGCAATCGACCCCATTGGAATCGTCATCACGTAAAGGCATCCAGGGGAAGACGTAAGAAGTGTCCGTATAGTCATAGCAATGACAGTGCCCTTTTAACTGACTTCAGAAGAGTGGCCAACATTTCTCAAATCTGACTCCATGTCAGGGAAATTGCTGTAGAATGGGCTCTGTTCCACTTAGAGACAAAATTTCAACTCCTATAGAAACTATAGACTGTTTTCTATCCAATAATAATAATAATATGCATATTGTACGATCAAGGATTTTGTGGGAAGCCGTTTAAAAAATTAGCCAAATTAGCATAAATAGTCTAAACAGCGCCCCCATCCCCAACAGGTTAATAACATAACATTTAATTATTTTTTTAAATGTCCCTTTAAATAACCTTCTGTCTTATGTAACTATATCTTATTAGTTTCAGCGTCCCAGATTTACGTTTACTATGCTACGTCTCGTCTATGAGACTTGGCTGAGGTGATGTGTGGACGCTGCCTACAATGTTGATGTCAAGAGAGACTTTTCAACTTTGATCGTAGGTAATGAAGTCAATTTCCACTAAAAACGTAGGGTAGGGGGGCTGAAGCAAGATCCGTTATTATCTGTAGCAATTATATAATTGATGGTTGCAACAGAGTAAGAGTGACGCAAATGGTCAAGTAGCCTACCCTTGCCAATTTACTACCACTAAATCAAATCAGCTGACAAATAAATACCTGTATCATTTCCCCACAAGTCACAAAGGGCTACAAAACCAAACGTAGGAAATGTTGCACAAAACACTATTGTAGGATATGAGAGCACAAATCGCAGTTCCACATGCACAGTTGCGCATACATGTTGGCGCCGTTTAAGATTCCTCCAAGCCAGTGAACTTTTGAGATAAGGTTACTTTTTACTAACCTTTTTACTGAGTTCCATCAACCGACAATAACAGCAGGATTTTTCCTTATTTCTCTACGTACAACAATTATCATGACAATTGGTGAAAAGTAACCCCCCGCTTTCTTATCCTCCTTCAGCCCAGTACAAAGCTCCAGAAATAACTCGGGACTTGTGGTGTCCACGGATTTCCATCCAGTTGAGTTTGAGGTAAGGAGCGCACCAACTCCCCAAACATGGGGTGGTGACGCCTGCTTGACGCGAATAGACTGGGGTAAACCCGCCCCTAAGAAAGTTTACTAGCTCCGCATGAAAAAAACACGCGGTTTTAAAATCCAAAACGACTGTATTTGATTAAAAACGCATTTCAGTTCAGCTAAAACAGTCTCCGGACCCCCTTCTCTTTGTTGGTAGAATTACAGCGGTTTAAAAACCAGAGGAATGTAGTCCCCACCCCCCTTGTGCTTTTTTCTGCCCACTTTTATCCTCTGAAAACACCTTGACGGGAATGTTACTGTAGCCTCTCTCAAATCCATAGAACTCAACACATCAGAGCATAGCTGCGGGAAGTAGTTTGGGGGTGCTGCAAAAAAAACAAATTGCCTGCGCTGAAGAGTATATCAGTCGGCTAATACAGGACTAGTAAAAGCCCAGTGCACTACTTTTGTGGAAATGTTTTAACTAAATGTATTTGAGTGTTTACCAGCATTTGTGACTTGAGTCTGATAATTATCTGTACAAAACAGTTAATCTAATAATACTTGTGGAATATAAAAATACTTGCTTGATATGTTTTCCAGTTTCTTGAAATACTTTGTGAAAACTGAAATGGTAATTCCTTTTAATAGACACTCTTATCCAGAGCAACTTACAGGTGTGAGTGCAAACATGTTCATACTGGTCCCCTGTGGGAATTGAACCTACAACCCTGGTGTTGCAAGCACCATGCTCTACCAACTGAGCCATATCATCACAAACCACTTTATGTCACAATGTACTCAATTGCCGTATTGTACATTGCTTTTCTTCATGGTGATAGAAAGTCTACAGGTCCAAAACTAGATGGCCAGCCTTTGTATAATACAGTAATTTACATTAAGTGGTTTGTAAGGATGGTACATTAATACTGCACAAAAAAAGTGGTTGTTTTCCATGTTATTTGATCAAGAAAAATATTTAATTTGATGTGGATGTTTTGTGTCTTTGACCATAACTTTGCATCTTATAATGTAAATGTTTGAGGACAGGGTTGTGTTCTTTCTGGATTCCATTAGAATGACATCACAGAGAAAGAGACAGGGTTGTGTTCTTTCTGGATTCCATTAGAATGACATCACAGAGAAAGAGACAGGATTGTGTTCTTTCTGGATTCCATCAGAATGACATCACAGAGAAAGAGACAAGGCAACAACTCTTACAATTCCAACTATTCAATCCTCCAAGATTCTGTTCTTAACTATACAACTATCTGTTTGCCAAAGCAGAGATTTTTTTTAATTAATATATTTTTGTTCTCATGCAGCACCCTCAGCACCGTCAACACCCCTACTTCACGTGGCCATGCCTCAGTGGGAGAAAATAAAAACTGAAATAGAGGTTATTTTTATCAAAGCCATACTTTTCGAAATTCAGCCTCTCTGATACACAGAAGAACAGTTTTAGTAAAGAGTGAGAAAGAAAAGGGGGGGGGGGCAGGAGAGGTTATGGAGAGAGAGAGAGTGACGCTGGGACAGAAGAAGATGAGGGCGAGAACTGTGACTTTTTGCATACTCCTCCGGTCCTCTCTCCTCTCATCTCCTTTTCAAAACCCACTGGATAAGAAAGCCAGAGGTCCCTCCCCTCTGACCTTCTCCTCCAATGGGTTTTGAGAAGGAGACGAGGAGAGAGGACGTGGGAGAATGCAATTGAGATCTTTCCAGGGAGAGAGAGACGGGGATAGAAGAGAGGGGTAGGAAAAGGAGGAAAACATCCACCCTGATGTTTTTCAGAGGGCTTTGCTCCTGTGATATGACTTAGTTGTATGGTTTTATTGGATTCTGGGTAAACTCTGATCATTGGTATACACATAAACATAGTATATAAAGGAAGACACTGGTTTATATGTCAGAGGTTAATAGTTCTCTGTAGAAAGACAGAGTGGCTGTGGAATGTGCTGGGTGGACGGGAGGAAGTCACAGGATTGCTATAGGGGAAGAGGCTTGACATCTGTGGATTAGGCCAAGGAGGGGTTGAGGTCAGGTCAGATCTCCTGAAGGGAGAAATTATGGTTCATTACCCTATTACCCTCTTCCTGTCGAACCATAACATGTAAGGATTGGAGAGAAGGAGGAGAGTCTAAAGTGGAGTAGATATACTGGTAGTGGTGGAAACATGTCTTTCTCTGAACACAGCTGTAGAGAGCCTTTGGGGAGAATTAAACTTGGTTCAGCTTCTCTAGTGTCCGTGAGTTATTTACTCTGAAAAATTAGAACCTAACAGTTTATAATCTCTGTTATTGGAAAAACACTGCAAGCACAATACGGATTATTGGCTGCATGTGTGTGTGTGTGTTTCCAATTTCACACTCTCTCTCTAAACCCACGTGTGTGTGTGTCTCTCTCTCCACCTCTCTCTCTCCACCTCTCTCTCTCTCTCTCTCTGCCTCTCTCTCTCTCTCTCTCTCTGTCCCTTCTTCTCCGTCCTTACTATGAACTTTCCAATTCTTTATCCCCCTTTCCCTTTCAGTTGTATAACTGACTAGGTATCCCCCTTTCCCTTTCAGTTGTACAACTGACTAGGTCTCCCCCTTTCCCTTTCAGTTGTATAACTGACTAGGTCTCCCCCTTTCCCTTTCAGTTGTACAACTGACTAGGTCTCCCCCTTTCCCTTTCAGTTGTACAACTGACTAGGTCTCCCCCTTTTCCTTTCAGTTGTACAACTGACTAGGTCTCCCCCTTTTCCTTTCAGTTGTACAACTGACTAGGTCTCCCCCTTTTCCTTTCAGTTGTACAACTGACTAGGTCTCCCCCTTTTCCTTTCAGTTGTATAACTGACTAGGTCTCCCCCTTTTCCTTTCAGTTGTACAACTGACTAGGTCTCCCCCTTTCCCTTTCAGTTGTACAACTGACTAGGTACCCCCCCTTTCCCTTTCAGTTGTACAACTGACTAGGTCTCCCTCTTTCCCTTTCAGTTGTACAACTGACTAGGTCTCCCCCTTTTCCTTTCAGTTGTATAACTGACTAGGTCTCCCCCTTTTCCTTTCAGTTGTACAACTGACTAGGTCTCCCCCTTTCCCTTTCCTTTCCTCCCCACCTCTCTGTCTTGGTCTGGTCTGACCACTGTCTGTTAAAAGACGTCTTCCAGCGATTATTGACATTTTTACTGTTGAAAAGCGATATCCCAAGTATAAATACAGTAAAGTACACACACTAAAAGGGTCAAATAAATATGTTTTGAGCAAAACAGTGTTTTTTTTTTTATACACAACTGCAAACTTCAAGGAGTTGGTCTGACGGGAATCCGTGATGTCATCGGTCTCCCCCAGCTGTGCTATGTAATGTCTTACCTGGACCACCTTTAGAGATGGGCCTTCTGTTATGATAATAATCAGGTGTTAGGGAGATTGGATTAACGCTTTAAATATTCACTGACCTGTCTGTTTTAACACTGTGGCTGGCTGACTCTAATATTGACAAGAGGCTTTTTGATATACGTCCTGGAGGCCAAGGTATTGTCTCAGAGAGTCGTAGAGAAAAAGAGATATGAAGAGGGCAGGGCAGAGGGTAAGAGGTAGAAAGAATTGGAAAGTTCATAGTAAGGACGGAGAAGAAGGGACAGAGAGAGAGAGAGAGGCAGAGAGAGAAAGAGAGGCAGAGAGAGAAAGAGAGGCAGAGAGAGAGAGAGAGAGAGAGAGATAAACAATACACACACACACACACACACACACTTGTGGGTTTAGAGAGAGAGTGTGAAATTGGAAACACACACGCAGCCAATAATCGGTACTGTTGGTGATGACACAGTGTTCCGCCTCGATGCCTGCACCCTGGATGGGGATGTCTTGGGGTGTCACCGTGTCCTCTCGCCCGATACGGGTCACTCCTGGAACTAGTCATGTTACGTTGTTGTGGGGTAGACTTTCGATCATAAATAAATGTTTGTGGGGTTGAGATCAGTCTTGCATTTGTAGGCTAGAGATGATCTAGTCAGCGAAGCACATCTGTTTTAGACTGTGTTTAAGTCTACCAGTCTAGACTGTGTCTGGGTGTAGATCTTGTTAGCAAGCTATCTGTCTCGAATACTGATGAACAAGAGACACCTGTCGATGACTGGGAGCTGAGCTCTAAAAATGTACTGCAATTATGGCATTTTACAGTAAAATTACTGTGTGTGTGTGTTTAGTGTTCCCTGATGGAGGAAGTCAGTCTGTCTCCCTGTCCTGGTTCCAGTGTTCCTTGATTTCATATTATTCTCTCTCTCAATCTCTCTCTATCTTGTAGCTGTCACCATGGTTACAGTGAAATCTATAGATAAAAGCATCAGGGAAAGTATGGGCCAATTAAATGTGTGTGTGTGAGAATGAGTGAGAGTGTGTGTGTGTTACCTTCTTTAAGGGGCAGTAGGGTGATGGCCTCACTCAGTCTCCCACTCCCCAGGCTGACCAGATGTGGTGTGGCTGTCTGGACCTTCAGGCCTTTCCCTGTGTCTATCAGATCCAGGGGCGACTGGGGAGAAACACACACATTTACCATACAGTTTAATAGTTTATAATATCACATCTTAACAGTGTGACGGTGTTCTCCTTTCTTTTCATGAACAACAGATTAAAAGCAGGGAAAACTTGGGCATGTAAAGTCTTGCAACTTCTTTTGAAAGTAAACCGAAAGGCACTTTCTTCTCCTCCTCTTCTTTCTTCTCCTCCTCTCCTTTCTTCTCCTCCTCTCCTTTCTCCTCCTCCTCTCCTTTCTACTCCTCCTCTCCTTTCTTCTCCTCCTCTCCTTTCTTCTCCCCCTCTCCTTTCTTCTCCTCCTCTTCTTTCTTCTCCCCCTCTCCTTTCTTCTCCCCCTCTCCTTTCTTCTCCTCCTCTCCTTTCTTCTCCTCCTCTTCTTTCTTCTCATTTCTTCTCCTCCTCTCCTTTCTACTCCTCCTCTTCTTTCTTCTCCTCCTCTTCTTTCTTCTCCTCCTCTCCTTTCTTCTCCTCCTCTTCTTTCTTCTCCTCTTCTCCTTTCTTCTCCTCTTCTCCTTTCTTCTCCTCCTCTCCTTTCTTCTCCCCCTCTCCTTTCTTCTCCTCCTCTTCTTTCTTCTCATTTCTTCTCCTCCTCTCCTTTCTACTCCTCCTCTTCTTTCTTCTCCTCCTCTTCTTTCTTCTCCTCCTCTCCTTTCTTCTCCTCCTCTTCTTTCTTCTCCTCTTCTCCTTTCTTCTCCTCTTCTCCTTTCTTCTCCTCCTCTCCTTTCTTCTCCCCCTCTCCTTTCTTCTCCTCCTCTTCTTTCTTCTCCTTTCTTCTCCTCCTCTCCTTTCTACTCCTCTTCTCCTTTCTTCTCCTCCTCTCCTTTCTACTCCTCCTCTCCTTTCTTCTCCTCCTCTCCTTTCTTCTCCTCCTCTCCTTTCTTCTCTTCCTCTCCTTTCTTCTCCTCCTCTCCTTTCTTCTCCTCCTCTCCTTTCTTCTCCTCCTCTTCTTTCTTCTCCTCCTCTCCTTTCTTCTCCTCCTCTCCTTTCTTCTCCTCCTCTCCTTTCTTCTCCTCCTCTCCTTTCTCCTCCTCCTCTCCTTTCTTCTCCTCCTCTCCTTTCTCCTCCTCCTCTCCTTTCTTCTCCTCCTCCTCTCCTTTCTCCTCCTCTCCTTTCTTCTCCTCCTCTCCAGAGGAAACACAAATCACCAGCCGCTCCAGGGCTTTCTGTAGTGCTGCTGGTCCAAACTATAAAGGCCTTAATGTACCAACCATTCTACTACCAGTATATTGTAGCTGTGTGAGGTTAGGTGTGTGAGGTTAGATGTGTTAGCTGTGTGAGGTTAGGTGTGTGAGGTTAGATGTGTTAGCTGTGTGAGGTTAGGTGTGTGAGGTTAGATGTGTTAGCTGTGTGAGGTTAGGTGTGTGAGGTATCTATTGTCACCTGTGTCTCGTCTGGAACCATCTGGTCTGACTCTGACTGACAGAATGTCTCTGGGTCCTAAAGGAGAGAGAGGAGAAGGAGGTTAGACTACATAAAATATACATCCAGAAATTAAACACATTGTATCTATATAGAATATACACCCAGAAATTAAACCCACTGTATCTATATAGAATATACACCCAGAAATGAAACACACTGTATCTACATAGAATATACACCCAGAAACTAAACACACTGTATCTACATAGAATATACACCCAGAAATGAAACACACTGTATCTACATAGAATATACACCCAGAAATTAAACACACTGTATCTACATAGAATATACACCCAGAAATTAAACACACTGTATCCACACACACACACACACACACACACACACACACACACACACACACACACACACACACACACACACACACACACACACACACACACACACACACACAACACAGTGGGACTCTACGACCGTGACTATGACCATGAGTGCTAGTCTCTGATCCAACCACCCTGCATTGTTCAACTGTTGATTGGAGTGAGGTTTATTTCACAGCTCTGTACAAGAATGAAAGCAAAGGCCGGTAAATCTCCATCTAGATTGAGTGTGGGTGTGTCTATGAGTGTGGGTGTGTCTATGAGTCTGGGTGTGTCTATGAGTCTGGGTGTGTCTATGAGTCTGGGTGTGTCTATGAGTCTGGGTGTGTCTATGAGTATGTAAAAGTAGGGTACATATAAGGAAGTGGCCTTACGGTGTGACAAGAAGGACAGCAATTGGAGAGGCGAGGAATTAAGCAAAGAGGAAAATAGACATAAATATGTAAACAAACAGTAAGAGCAGCAGAAGGACATGGTGTGTGTGTGTGTGTGTGTGTGTGTGTGTGTGTGTGTGTGTGTGTGTGTGTGTGTGTGTGTGTGTGCGTGTGTGTGTGTGTGTGTGTGTGTGTGTGTGTGTGTGTGTGTGTGTGTCTGTGTCTGTGTCTGTGTCTGTGTGTGTGTTGAGTCTCTGTGTTTCACACACACAAACGAGTGAAATACCACAGCAAACATGATTAGTTAAAAAAGCCTTGTTAAAATCACATCAACCACGTATTCTCCCTCTTCTATCATTCCTCCTTCCTCTCCTCCCTCTTCCCTTCTCTTCCTCCCACTCCCACTTACCCTCCTCTGCCTCTCCTCCATCTCTCCTTTTCTCTCTCCACCTCTCCTTTCTCCTCTCCTCTCCTCCACCTCTCTCCTCTCTCCTCATCTCCTTTATCCTCTGCTCTCCTTTCTTCTCTCCACCTCTCCTCTCCTTTCTTCTCTCCACCTCTCCTCTCATTTCTTCTCTCCTCCACCTCTCCTCTCCTTTCTTCTCTCTTCTCTCCTTTCCTTTCTTCTCTCCTCCTCTCCTTTCATTTCTTCTCTCCTTTCCTTTCTTCTCTCTTCTCTCCTTTCCTTTCTTCTCTCCTCTCCTTTCTCCTCTCTCCTTTCCTTTCTCCTCTCTCCTCTCCTCTCCTTTCTTCTCTCCTTTCCTTTCTTCTCTCCTCTCTCCTCTCCTCTCCTTTCTTCTCTCCTTTCCTTTCTTCTTTCTCCTTTCCTTTCTTCTCTCTTCTCTCCTCTCCTTTCTTCTCTCTTCTCTCCTCTCCTTTCTTCTCTCTTCTCTCCTTTCCTTTCTTCTCTCCTTCTCTCCTTTCCTTTCTTCTCTCCTTCTCTCCTTTCCTTTCTTCTCTCCTTTCCTTTCTTCTCTCTTCTCTCCTCTCTCCTCTCATTTCCTTTCTTCTCTCCTCTCTCCTCTCCTTTCTCCTCTCTTCTCTCCTCCTTTCTTCTCTCCTTTCCTTTCTTCTCTCTTCCTCTCCTTTCTTCTCATTTCTCCTCCTTTCCTCTCCTTTCTTCTCCTCCTCTCCAGAGGAAACACAAATCACCAGCCGCTCCAGTGCACTTCCTCTAATTCAGAACTCACTTCCCCTGTCTGAGGACATTTCCTTTACGGACTCGAACACCCTATTTGCTCCTCGACAGACAACTTCTCACGCACGCACACACACACACACACACACACACACACACAGGCAAAAGATAAAGAGGTATGTGTGTGTTTGATATGATCTGATGGAAATGGAGATCAACAGCACTTGAAATTCAGGTAGATTAAAATAAGGACAGTAATGAATAACCTGAAGGACTACTGACAGGAGTACTCTTCATAATGACAGGAGTACTCCTCCTCCACCTCTCACACCTCCCTATACCCCCCTCCCCTATCACTCTTCATGCCTCCTCCTCCTCCTCTCACACCTCCCTATACCCCCCTCTCCTAACACTCTTCATGCCTCCTCCTCCTCCTCTCACACCTCCCTATATCCCCCTCTCCTAACACTCTTCATGCCTCCTCCTCCTCCTCTCACACCTCCCTATACCCCTCCCCTATCACTCTTCATGCCTCCTCCTCTCACACCTCCCTATACCCCCCTCCCCTATCACTCTTCATGCCTCCTCCTCCTCTCACACCTCCCTATACCCCCCTCCCCTATCACTCTTCATGCCTCCTCCTCCTCCTCTCACACCTCCCTATACCCCCCTCCCCTATCACTCTTCATGCCTCCTCCTCTCACACCTCCCTATACCCCCTCCCCTATCACTCTTCATGCCTCCTCCTCCTCTCACACCTCCCTATACCCCCCTCCCCTATCACTCTTCATGCCTCCTCCTCCTCCTTTTACACCTCCCTATACCCCCCTCCCTTATCACTCTTCATGCCTCCTCCTCCTCTCACACCTCCCTATACCCCCCCCCCCCTATCAATCTTCATGCCTCCTCCTCCTCCTGTCACACCTCCCTATATCCCCTCCCCTGTCACTATTCCTCCTCTACGCCCACCCACCTCAGACATGTAAACAGCCACCCAGGTGAAAGGGCGAGTCAGGGCAGGGGTTTCGTCTCGTTACGTTTTAGTGGAGCTGTGTTGCCGAGGGATACAGAACTGCCCTCAGCAGCCACATTGTTGGGCTGTATGTGTGCGGGCATGCGTGTGTGGTGTGTGCTTGTGTGTCATCATTCCATGCTCCATATATCTGTTGGGGGATAGGGATCGAATCCCAGTCCATGCTGCTGCTCTAGGAGGTCCGATCTAACCCAGAGATGTGTTTTCAGAACAGAGGTAGAGACAGCACAGAAGACATGTTTAAACTGACCAACACACAGCAGAATGCAGAATCTCTGTAGCTCAACTACATGTTAAAGACTAGCATATTACTAAGTCTTTACGGACAGGAGAACGAGAAGGACAAAAACAAAAACAGAGAAAGGGAGGATAAACAAAGAGGAGTGGAAATAAATGAGAGAGAGAAAGTGATAAAGAGGAGAGGAGGAACATGAGGAAAACATTGTGATGAAGGGATGAGATGAAAGGAGGAGAGCTGAGCTATAACTAAGAGAGACCATCTGGGTGAACATTGCCTTCCATTTCTTCTTTATGACTTCTCTCTTTTCATCTCCCTATCCTTCTCTTTTTTCTTTCTTTCTGTCTCTCTCTCTCTCTTCTCCCTCTCTCCCTTGCCTTCCTCCATCGCTCTCTTTCTCTCCAGACATGGGAGAATGGTAGTATTTGAAGAAGCCCTCAGCTGTTAGACACATGGGTTACTGGACATCAGAGGTGTGTGTGCACCAGCATGAGTTGTTTTGGAATCACCACATTTAATTAGACACCATGTACCTCAGCAGGGGATTATGGGTAGGGCATGGGGAGTCTGCTTAAGGTGCCAGGGCCTGTAGTGTGTGATGTGTATGGATGGGGGGGGGGGGGGGGGGGGGGGGGGGGGGGTTAAAAGGGAAACTGTATACAATATCACTAATTTACTCTCTCTCTTCTGTCTTTCTTTCTCTGGCCGGTCCCTTCCTACATTCCATCCTCCCAGCTGACAAAGCTCTTATTGTGTCCCTCCTTCTACCTCATCCCCTATGGGTGACAGACACACACATAATTATTTGAATAAATCCATATATAAACAAATTCAATATCAATAGAACTTGATGGAAGGCACACGCACACGCGCACACACACACAC
>NC_074671.1:13523870-13563870 GCF_029448725.1 Salvelinus fontinalis | reverse complement strand
TTATCTAGTTCACTTGCTTTGGAAATGTGAACATATGTTTCCCAAGCCAATAATGCCACTAAATTGAATTGAGAGAGAAGACTAAGTTCCCATACAGTAGCTTAAATCTAATTGATATAAATTCCCTCAGGGATGCCCTGACCAAGAGAACGTTCAGCTAACATAATTCCTTTAGGAACACATTTCCTTGCACGGTGACTAGCCATTTCAGGGGAAAATATTATACCATCAAAATATAGTTCCTAAACTATCCTAGATATCCTAGCCTCAGTTGGTCATATGCCTCCTGCTACCCAGGGCCTCCTGGTTGTGTGGCATGAGGAGAGGGTAGGCCTGGCGGGAGAGGGTAGGGGTCAGAGCGGGTTATCTGACACAGGGAGGACTCGACGTTAACAGGAAAGTCCAGCACGTGCTCTGTCCCGCCCCGCTCGCCCTGTCCCACCCACTCCCTCAGCCCAGGATAACTCTTTCTACACACATTCATAACAGTCATAGTATACAGGCTATTGGTGTCCACCTCACCAACAAACTATCATGGTCCATAAACACCAAGACAGTTGTGAAGAGGGCACGACAACACCTTTTCCCCCTCAAGAGACTGAAAAGACCATCGAGAGCATCGTGACCGGGAGCATCTTCGGTTGTATGGGAACTGCTCGGTATCTGAACGGCGGTACAGAGGGCAGTACAGAGGGTAGTGGGTACGGCCCAGTACATCACTAGAGCCAATCTTCCTGACATCCAGGACCTACAGTACCAGTCAAAAGTTTGGACACACCTACTCATTCAAGGGTTTTTCTTTATTTTTTACTATTTTCTACATTGTAGAATAATAGTGAAGACATCAACACTATGAATTAACACATGCAATCATGTATAAACAAAAAGAGTGTTAAACAAATCAAAGTATATTTTAGATTTTAGATTCTTCAAATTAGCCACCCTTTGCAGTTATGCACACTCTTGGCATTCTCTAAACCAGCTTCATGAGGTAGTCACCTGGAATGTATTTCAATTAACCGCTGTGCCTTGTTAAAAGTTAATTTGTGGAATTTCTTTCCTTCTTAATATGTTAGAACCTTGTTTGAGGCTTCTACTGTGAAGTGGGGGCGAATGAGAGGGGAAAGAGTCTGCCAGAGAGCCACGAGCTGACTAGTCGCGTTCACGTGAGAGAGTTAGCTTGCGTTCCATTGCATTTCTGAAGACAAAGGAATTCTCTGGTTGGAACATTATTGAAGATTTATGTTAAAAACATCCTAAAGATTGATTCTATACACCGTTTGACATGTTTCTATGGACTGTAACGGAACTTTTTGACTTTTCGTCTGAAACTAGTGATCGTGCGTCATGAATTTTGATTACTGTGCTAAACGTGCAAACAAAAAGGATGTATTTGGACATAAATGATGGACTTCATCGAACAAAACAAATATTTATTGTGGAACTGGGATTCCTGGGAGTGCATTCTGATGAAGATCATCAAAGGTAAGGGAATATTTATAATGCTATTCTGACATCTGTTGACTACACAACATGGCGGATATCTCTTTGGGTTGTGTTGGTCTGTGAGCGCTGTATTCAGATTATTGCATGGTGTGCTTTTTCCGTAAAGTTTTTTTTAAATCTGACACAGCGGTTGCATTAAGGAGAAGTGGATCTAAAATTCCATGCATAACAGTTGTATCTTTTATCAATGGTTATTATGAGTATTTCTGTAAATTGATGTGGCTCTCTGCAAAATCACAGGATATTTTGGAACTACTGAACATAACACGCCAATGTAAACTCAGATTTTTAGATATAAATATGAACTTTACCGAACAAAACATATATGTATTGTGTAACATGAAGTCCTATGAGTGTCATCTGATGAAGATCATCAAAGGTTAGTGATTCATTTCAACTCTATTTCTGCTTTTTGTGACTCCTCTCTTTGGCTGGAAAAATGGCTGTGTTTTTCTGTGACTTGGCTCTGACCTAACATAATCGTTTGGTGTGCTTTCGTCGTAAAGCCTTTTTGAAATCGGACAATGTGGCTGGATTCACAAAAAGTATATCTTTAAAATGGTGTAAAATACTTGTATGTTTGAGGAATTTTAATTAATTTCTGTTGTTTTGAATTTGGCGCCCTGCAGTTTCACTGGCTGTTGACAAGGTGAGACGTTACCGTCCCACATACCCTAGAGAGATTTTTAAGTGCAGTCGCAAAAACCTTAAAGTGCTGTGATGAAACTGGCTCTCTTGAGAACCGCCACAGGAAAGGAAGACCCAGAGTTACCTCTGCTGCAGAGGATAAGTTCATTAGAGTTAACTGCACCTCAGATTGCAGCCCAAATAAATGATTCACAGAGTTCAAGAAACAGACACATCTCAACGTCAATTGTTCAGAGGAGACTGCGTGAATCAGACCTTCATGGTCGATTTGCTGCAAAGAAACCACTATTAAAGGACAGCAATAAGAACATACTTGTTTGGGTGAAGAAACCTGAGCAATGGACATTTAGACCAGTGGAAATCTGTCCAAATGTGTGATTTTTGGTTCCAACCGCCGTGTCTTTGTGAGACGCAGAGTAGGTGAGCGCATGATCTCTGCATGTGTGGTTCCCTCCGTGAAGCACGGAGGAGGAGGTGTGATGGTGTGGGGGTGATTTGATGGGGACACTGTCTGTCATTTATTTAGAATTCACGGCACACTTAACCAGCATGGCTACCACAGCATTCTGCAGCGGTACGTCATCCCGTCTGGTTTGCGCTTAGTGGGATTGTCATTTGTTTTTTAACAGCACAATTACCCAAAATACACCTCCAGGCTGTGTAAGAGCTATTTGACCAAGAAGGAGAGATGGAGTGCTGCATCAAATGACCTGGCCTCCACAATCACCCGACCTCAACCCAATTGAGATGGTTTGGGATGAGTTGGACCGGAGTGTGAAGGTAAAGCAGCCAACAAGTGCTCCGCATATGTGGGAACTCCAAGACTGTTGGAGACAATGTCCTCCAGGAGGCCATTGTGCCGGAAGACCTGGAGAGCGGTATGGAGACCACAGAGAGGGAAAAGACAGCAGGATTGAGAGAATCTGTCCACAACAGCCGTAATAGTAGTAAAACCATCAGACGTAGGGAGATCAGTAACGAAAACTATGGACAGATGGGACCAAGCCGGCTGAGACACGGGAAGGGGAAGGAGTTTCCCTGCTGAAGCATGCCGGGGAGATTTTGTTTGGGCACATACAGAGCATGAATTTATATAGCAGGTGATGTCTTGTGCCAAGCAGAGCCACCAATACTTTGCAGAGATGGATGCAATAGTGCAGGTAATACCTGGGTGTCCAGCAGCGAGGGACGTGTGTGCCCAGGTCAACAGCCGATCCCTCACTTCCGTGGGGATGTAGATGCGCTCAGAAGAGCAAGTAGCAGGTACAAGTTCCCTCTCCAGAGCCTGGCGGATGTCCACATCTACAGTACGTCCCAAAACATGGGGCCAATGATATGGGAGGACAGAATGGGGGGCTGGAGGGCACTCACAGGACTCTCAACCAACGTGGAACCACAAGGTAAAGGAAAGCAGGTCTTCTGCCATCCGGGTGCCCATGCACTGATTTTCATCCTCGACCAGGAGGTGGTGGGGTCATGACCTTGGAGCCACGGGATGCCTATGATGACTTTGTGTACAGGAACCGGGTGATGAGGAAGGGAAGGCTTTCTTGGTGCAAGGTTCCAACGGTGAGGGTGAGTGGCGCTGCGTGATACTGTAGGGTCCCAATGGTTGTTTATCCAAGGCTTGGACCAGAAAAAGAGAGCGGGTACGCAGTGATGTTCAGGGAGGAGACGAGGGCCTGGTCAGTAAAATTCCCAGCGGCTCCAGAGTCCACTAAAGCTGTAGATACATCACCTGGTAGACAGCCAATCACCTGGTGGACAGCCAATCACCTGGTGGACAGCCAAACACCTGGTGGACAGCCAACCAGTGACATGGATACCAGGAAGGGTTTGGCGGGAAAAGCGATGAGGAAGGAATGCTCACGCCTATCTTGGAAGTTGGATGAGCACATGGCCGTCCCTCTGCCCCACTACTCACACAGGTCCAGGGTTCGTTTGAGTTTCACACATGTTTTATAGCACAGATCAGGGTGTTAAGCGCTCCAGGATCCGGATCATATGTTATGTTCTCTTAGTGTCGAGTTTGTTAGTGTCATGAGAATTTATAGGATTATAGTTGACCTGTCCAATGACCATAGACATGCACAACATCATTAAATTGGCACATATACGTGTACACCCACAAAGGCACACAGAGACAAACAATATTATTTCCCGCTCAAACACCAAAGCACACACACAGATCAAGTATAGTTACTATAACAACTGAGTACTTCAGTCCAACACACTAACTGCCTCCTAACTTAATCTTGTAACTGTCTTCCACTAAGACTTACTCACTAGCCACTTAAAGACACAAATAGGTGTGTGTGTGCCAGCCTGTGTGGACCAGAGAGGTGAAAGAACCACAAGGTCTGGAGGAGGGGAGAGAACTACGAGACTCTAGACTCTCTTGCTCTCTCAGTGTGTGTGTGTTGAAGCTCTGTCCATGTGTGGCGTTAGCAGTAACTCAAGGTTCTCTGAAGACGTCGACCAGTCTCCACTCTGAACTGCTCTCCGGCTCAGCTCCGCCTTCCTCAAAGATTCTACCCGACCACGCCCCGTTCTCAGGTCCTCCGCAGCCTATTACAGGTGAGAGAGGATTCTACCTACCTGACCCTCTGCAAACCAGGTTACTGATGTACAATCATTTATAGTCCCTCGAAAGCTATGTTGTATCTAGGTTTATCTATAAGAATTGACATTATGGCCCATATTTTATATAAAATGTATCAACAATAGTTTAAATTGTCTTTCTCTCTCTCTCACTCTCTCCATTCCACTCTCTCTCCTCTCTCTCTGTAGGAGATACATGTCACGCTTGTCTGTAGAATAAACGGACCAGTGCGTAGAGTTCCACATGTTTATTAAATGAAACTCACAAAAACAATAAAGAGTAACAAAACGTGACGCAAATGCAGTGCTCACAGGCACTACACAAAAACAAGATCCCACAAAGCACAATGGGGAAATGGCTGCCTAAATATGATACCCTATCAGAGACAACGATAAACAGCTGCATCTGATTGGGAACCATACCAGGCCAACATAGAACTAGACAACATAGATAGGAACACTCCCTAGTCATACCCCGACCAAACCGAAATAGAGAGTAAAAAAGGCTCTCTATGGTCAGGGCGTGACAATACACATGATTGCCGAGCTAGTCCCCTGCTCTCCTGGCTTTTCTGTTGGCTGCAGATGTTTGTGACAGTGCTGCTGATTGGCTACAGCTATTATGACTGTTCATCCTGATAGTTCCGGTCCTGTCTTACCTCTTCCACATACAGGTACGGTTTAACATGTAATGGTATGGAATGTAACGGAATGATTTAACATGTAATGGAATGATTTAACATGTAATGGAATGGTTTAACATGTAATGGAATGATTTAACATGTAATGGAATGATTTAACATGTAATGGAATGGTTTAACATGTAATGGTATGGTTTAACATGTAATGGTATGGTTTAACATGTAATGGTATGGTTTAACATGTAATGGTATGGTTTAACATGTAATGGTATGGTATAACATGTAATGGAATGATTTAACATGTAATGGAATGGTTTAACATGTAATGGAATGATTTAACATGTAATGGAATGGTTTAACATGTAATGGAATGATTTAACATGTAATGGAATGGTTTAACATGTAATGGTATGGTTTAACATGTAATGGTATGGTATAACATGTAATGGTATGGTTTAACATGTAATAGTATGGTTTAACATGTAATGGTCCCGTGTGGCTCAGTTGGTAGAGCATGGCGCTTGCAACGCCAGGGTTGTGGGTTCATTCCCCACGGGGGGACCAGGATGAATATGTATGAACTTTCCAATTTGTAAGTCGCTCTGGATAAGAGCGTCTGCTAAATGACTTAAATGTAAATGTTAAATGTAATGGTATGGTTTAACATGTAATGGTATGGTTTAACATGTAATGGTATGGTTTAACATGTAATGGTATGGTTTAACATGTAATAGTATGGTTTAACATGTAATGTTATGGTTTAACATGTAATAGTATGGTTTAACATGTAATGGTATGGTTTAACATGTAATGGTATGGTTTAACATGTAATGGTATGGTTTAACATGTAATGGTATGGTATAACATGTAATGGTATGGTTTAACATGTAATGGTATGGTTTAACATGTAATAGTATGGAATGTAACGGAATGATTTAACATGTAAAGGAATGATTTAACATGTAATGGAATGATTTAACATGTAATGGAATGGTTTAACATGTAATAGTATGGTTTAACATGTAATAGTATGGTATAACATGTAACGGTATGGATTTACATGTAATAGTATGGTTTTATATGTAATGGTATGGTATAACATGTAATGGTATGTTATAACATGTAATGGTATGGTATAACATGTAATAGTATGGTTTAACATGTAATGGTATGGTATAACATGTAACGGTATGGATTTACATGTAATGGAATGGTTTAACATGTAATGGTATGGTTTTACATGTAATGGTATGGATTTACATGTAATGGAATGTGTGTACGTCTATCTGCTGTAGGTGCATTCCTCTCCACTAGATGGAGGAATAACATCACTGACCTGCTTAAGCTTCTGGTAGAAACACATGAAGACATCGTTCTACTGCTAGTTCTATTCTACTGCTAGTTCTACTACTAGTTCTACTGGTTCTATTCTACTACTTGTTCTACTGCTAGTTCTATTCTACTACCAGTTCTATTCTACTACTAGTTCTACTAGTTCTATTCTACTACTAGTTCTACTGCTAGTTCTATTCTACTACTAGTTATATTCTACTACTAGTTCTACTGCTAGTTTTATTCTACTACCAGTTATATTCTACTAGTTCTACTGCTAGTTCTATTCTACTACTAGTTCTACTGCTAGTTCTATTCTACTACTAGTTCTATTCTACTACTAGTTCTACTGCTAGTTCTATTCTACTACCAGTTCTATTCTACTATTCTATTCTGTCTGTATTTTCTCTCTCTCGCTCTCTCGCTCTCTCTCTCGCTCTCTCTCTCTCGCTCTCTCTCTCGCTCTCTCTCTCTCTTTCTCTCTCTCTCTCTGGGGTGTTGGTGTTAGATAGAGGGTGTTTAGCTAAGTTTGAAGCCTCTGAAGTCAAACTCAGAAGAAGAAGAGTGAGTGAGGGATGGTCATGAGGCTGTGGCTGCAGGTCGGCATCAGGAACAGATTTAGGACCAGTTTACCTGTGATCATAATGATGTCATAATGATGATGGACTAGGTGGTCAGGTTGGCTCATTTGTTTGACGCATGGTGTTTCTAGCATACAGTACCAATCAAAAGTTTGGATACACCTACTCAAGGGATTTTCTTAATTTTACTATTTTCTACATTGTAGAATAATACTGAAGAAATCAACACTATGAAATAATACATGGAATCATGTAGTAACCAAAAAAGTGTTAAACAAATCAAAATAGATTTTAGATTCTAGTAGCCATCCTTTTGCCTTGATGACAGCTTTGCACACTCTTGGCATTCTCTCAACCAGCTTCACCTGGAATGCTTTTCCAATGATCTTGAAGGAGTTCCCACATATGCTGAGCACTTTTTGGCTGCTTCTCCTTCACACTCCGGTACAACTCATTCCAAACCATCTCAATTGGGTTGAGATTGGGTGATTGTGGAGGCCAGGTCATCTGATGCAGCACTCCATCACTCTTCTTTTTGGTCAAATAGCCCTTACACAGCCTGGAGGTGTGTTGGGTCATTGTCCTGTTGAAAAACAAATGATAGTCCCACTAAGCTCAAACAAGGTGGGATGGCGTATCACTGCAGAATGCTGTGGTAGCCATGCTGGTTAAGTGTGCCTTGAATTCTAATTAAATCACCAACGGTGTCACCAGCAAAACATCCCCACACCATCACACCTCCTTCTCCATGCTTCACAGTGGGAACCACACATGCACTCGCTGTCTGTCTGTCTGTCTGTCTGTCTGTCTGTCTGTGGCATAAACGTGTTCTGAATGAAGAGGTATTTTATTGAGCCTCTCCATCCAGCCCTGTATCTGCTACTGTTATGAGTACCTTCAGGCTTGTTAGTAATGTTTATACTATTTAAACACAGTGTTTGCGTGTTTCTAAAGAACAGCAAATGTGCAGAGGTTATATTTGCTTAATCCTACCCCGAGCTTCAAAATGCAGTGATTACTCAAAGCTATAATTACCAGAACCTTCAAGTTTGTGTGTGTGCTCTTGTTAAAGCAGAGGACTGATTTGTTTAATTGGCTGACTAATCACTTTACTGAAGTACTACAGACTAGGGGTTACCCCCCCCCCCCCCTGTACACCACTAGGTTCTTTAGAAACACACACACACACACACACACACACACACACACACTCGTGTGTGTGTGTGTGTGTGTGTGTGTGTGTGTGTGTGTGTGTGTGTGTGTGTGTGTGTGTGTGTGTGTGTGTGTGTGTGTGTGTGTGTGTGTGTGTGTGTGTGTGTGTGTGTGTGTTTCTAAAGAACCTCAAATGGGTAGAGGTTATAGTTCCTTAATCCTACCCTGAGCTTCAAAATGCAGTGATTACTCAAAGCTATAATTACCAGAACCTCAAGTTTGTGTGTGTGTGTGTGTGTCATGTCTCAGAATTGCAAATAAACAATTAAGCACAGATGTCACTGAATCACATAAAGCCTTTAATTGAACTATCTCTCCACAAAACAAGTTATGGGTGAAAAAGATTTGTGCATGTCTCTTTATGAACTCATGTGTTTTCATCTGTGGCTGTGGGTACTCATGCTAGCAGGACAGTGACTGTATCACAACACTTGGTACAGAACACATCACTTCTTTACATTCCATTCGCACACAGGCCCCAAGTACGTAGCAAACCATTACCAGAACCTAGTCTCATATATACACTACCGTCCAAAAGTTTGGAGTCACTTAGAAATGTCCTTGTTTTTGAAAGAAAAGTAAAAAATTTTGTTCATTAAAATAACATCAAATTGTTCAGAAATACAGTGTAGACATTGTTAACTGTTGTAAATGACTATTGTAGCTGGAAACGGCAGATCTTTTTATGGAATATCTACATAGGCGTACAGAGGCCCACTATCAGCAACAATCACTCCTGTGTTCCAATGGGACATTTTGTTAGCTAATCCAAGTTTACCTTTTTAAAAGGCTAATTGATCATTAGAAAACCCTTTTGCAATTATGTTAGCACAGCTGAAAACTGTTGTTCTGATTAAAGAAGCAATAAAACAGGCCTTCTTGAGAATAGTTGAGTATCTGGAGCATCAGCATTTGTGGGTTCGATTACAGGCTCAAAATGACCAGAAAAAAGAACTTTCTTCTGAAACTTGTCAGTCTGTTCTTGTTCTGAGAAATTAAGGCTATTCCATGTGAGAAATTGCCAAGAAACTGAAGATCTTGTACAACGCTGTGTACTACTCCCTTCACAAAACAGAGCAAACTGGCTCTAACCAGAGTAGAAAGAGGAGTGGGAGGCCCCGGTGCACAACTGAGGAAGAGGACAAGTACATTAGAGTGTCTAGTTTGAGAAACAGACTTCTCACAAGTCTTCAACTGGCAGCTTCATTAAATAGTACCCGCAAAACACCAGTATCAACATCAACAGTGAAGAGGCGACTCCGGGATGCTGGCCTTCTAGGCAGAGTTGCAAAGAAAAAGCCATATCTCAGACTGGCCAATAAAAAGAAAAGATTAAGATGGGCAAAATAACAGAGGAACTCTGCCCAGAAGGCCAGCATCCTGGAGTCTCCTCCTCACTGTTGACGTTGCGGCTGGTGTTTTGCAGGTACTATTTAATGAAAATGTCCGTTTCTTGGCAATTTCTTGCATGGACTAGCCTTCATTTCTCAGAACAAGAATAGAGTTTCAGAAGAAAGTGCTGATGCTATTGATACTCAACTAGTCTAAAGAAGGACAGTTTTATTGCTTCTTTAATCAGAACAGCAGTTTTCAGCTGTGCTAACCTAATTGCAAAAGGGTTTTCTAATGATCAATTAGCCTTTTAAAATTATAAACTTGGATTAGCTAACACAACGTGCCATTGGAACACAGGAGTGATGGTTGCTGATAATGAGTCTCTGTACACCTTTGTAGATATTCCATTAAAAACAGCTGTTTCCAGCTACAATAGTAATTTACAACATTAACAATGTCTACACTGTATTTCTGATCAATTTGATGTTATTTTAATGGACAATAAATTAGCTTTCCTTTCAAAAACTAGGACATTTCTAAGTAACCCCAAACTTTTGAACGGTAATGTGTGTGTGTGTGTATATATATATATATATACACACACACACACACACGCACGCACGCATGCACGTACCTATGTACGTACGTATGTATGTATGTATACACACCACACACACACACACACACGCACGCACGTATCTATGTACGTACGTATGTATGTATGTATGTATGTATGTATGTATGTATGTATGTATGTATGTATGTATGTATGTATGTATGTATATACACACAGCAGCACTCTGTGTGTTTCTAGGCAGTCTAGAACCTCATGTACAACACTCTCCACCCAATACACACTGACATTTACATAACTCCATTACTCCAACCTCTTTCAATGGTTGAGCGTGCTACACGTGTATTTAACATTAAGAGGATAACACGCTCATATATGCATCATATAAAAACAATAACATAGGACATGTTTGAGTATACATTAAAATATGTGGCATGTATCAATATTAGCCAAGTTGATACTCTCAATCACATTAGGCAATGATTATACAGAAAATCAAACATACGATTGTAGACCACGTGACCATGCACAAAACAGCACATATAATAAGTAGTATGCAGTGTGATATATTGGAGAAATACTGACTCTGTCACCATGTGATAATCACTGGCATTATACTTTGAATTTGATTCGGGAAAAGCCCCTTGTCTAGTGTTCACTGGCGTCGGTCTGCATCTCGGAAGCAAACCTCTCCAAGCAAATAGTGTGGATAAGAAATAGGATTATAACTTCACATAGTAGCCTACATGTCAATCCAAACTTGAGCTAGATAGTTGGTGTGTATGTATTGATATGTAGGCTACGTGTGTCCTTGAGCTGTTCTTGTCTATTAATGTTCTGTATTATGTCATGTTTCATGTTTTGTGTGGAACCCCAGGAAGAGAAGCTGCTGTTTCACAACAGCTAACGGGGATCTTAATGAAATACCAAAATACCAAACAGAAAGTCATAATGGCAAACTTTGATATTCTCCCTCTGCATGACAACACAATGTACAGATAATCCGGTCAAGATGCTTTTCTATAATAACTAGGTAATAGGGTTTTTGTAATTTAGCTGACTGATTGATCCTGGGACATAACTCACTAGTGAGGGAACAGTTATCTAACTGATTGATCCTGGGACATAACTCACTAGTGAGGGAACAGTTATCTGACTGATTGATCCTGGGACATAACTCACTAGTGAGGGAACAGTTATCTAACTGATTGATCCTGGGACATAACTCACTAGTGAGGGAACAGTTATCTGACTGGTTGATCCTGGGACATAACTCATTAGTGAGGGAACAGTTATCTGAATGATTGATCCTGGGACATAACTCACTAGTGAGGGAACAGTTAGCTGACTGATTGATCCTGGGACATAACTCACTAGTGAGGGAACAGTTATCTAACTGATTGATCCTGGGACATAACTCACTAGTGAGGGAACAGTTATCTGACTGATTGATCCTGGGACATAACTCACTAGTGAGGGAACAGTTATCTGACTGGTTGATCCTGGGACATAACTCATTAGTGAGGGAACAGTTATCTGAATGATTGATCCTGGGACATAACTCACTAGTGAGGGAACAGTTAGCTGACTGATTGATCCTGGGACATAACTCACTAGTGAGGGAACAGTTATCTGACTGATTGATCCTGGGACATAACTCACTAGTGAGGGAACAGTTATCTGACTGGTTGATCCTGGGACATAACTCACTAGTGAGGGAACAGTTAGCTGACTGGTTGATCCTGGGACATAACTCACTAGTGAGGGAACAGTTATCTGACTGATTGATCCTGCCTGGGACATAACTCACTAGTGAGGGAACAGTTATCTGACTGATTGATCCTGGGACATAACTCACTAGTAAGGGAACAGTTATCTGACTGATTGATCCTGGGACATAACTCACTAGTGAGGGAACAGAGAGTTAAGCTAGTACTAAACCTGAACCATGGCAAGCAGATCAAATAACAAACTTCAATATCCATTAAAGCCTTATTTCCCTATTCACCATCTCTTTCCCTGTTTTTAATCCTTTCATTCACTTTCCCTTATTTTTCTCTTTTCCATCCTCATCCCTCTTTACCTCCTCTCACCCCCCTCTCCCTCCTCTCTCCCTCCCCTCTCCCCCCTCTCCCTACCCTCTCTTTCCCTGTGTGGGTCTACTGCTGCTGTTCAGGAGTAAATCTGTGTGATGTGTTAAGTGGTTCTGACCCTATTCCTGGTTACAGAGGATGGTTAAATTCCTTGTTTTATCAGGGTCCCCCCTCGCACCACACTTCATTACTGATACTTAATGACTTTCTGTGTTTGGGACAATTACTGTAACACACGCACGCTTGTGCACACGCACATTAGTGTACACACACAGTTGCATGTTCACACACACACATACACACACACATCGGTAACATAACTCCATGGCAACAGCAGCACAAGGAAAAGGCACCACTGTAGTGTTGATATCAGAGAGGTACAGGACTGCCAAATAATCCATTACCTACTTTCATTTTGTTTGCTATAACACATTAGCAGGAGGACAGGACAGGGGGGTGGAGAGTGGGAGAGGAGGAGGAAGGGTGGAGAGGAGGAACGGGGAAGAGGGGTGGAGAGGAGGGCAGGATGGGGGTGGAGGGGTGGAGAGGAGGGCAGGATGGGGGAGGAGGGGTGGAGAGGAGGAGAGTGGGGTGGAGAGGAGGACATGATGGGGGGTGGAGAGTGGGAGAGGGGAGGAGGGGTGTAGAGGAGGAGAGGGGGTGGAGAGGAGGATGAGGGTGGAGAGGAGGACAGGAAGGGTGGAGAGGAGGACATGATGGGGGTGGAGAGGAGAATGGGGGGGTGGAGAGGAGGACAGGAGGGGTGAAGAGGAGAATGGGGGAGTGGAGAGGAGGACAGGAGGGGTGGAGAGGAGGAATGGGGTGGAGGAGAAAAGAGGGGAGGAGGGGTGGAGAGGAGGGTGGGGGTGGAGAGGAGGACAGGACAGGAAGGGTGAAGCAGAGGACATGACGGGGGGGTGGAGAGGAGAATGTGGGGTGGAGAGGAGGACAGGACTTGACAGGGGGGGTGGAGGGGAGGAGGATGGGATGGAGGGGAGGAGAGGAGGGTTAGGGTGGAGGGGAGGAGAGGAGAGGAGGACAGGACTTGACAGGGGGGGTGGAGAGGAGGGTTAGGGTGGAGGGGAGGAGAGGAGTGGAGGACAGGATGGAGGAGAGGAGAGGAGGGTTAGGATGGAGGGGAGGAGAGGAGGAGAGGACTGGACAGGGGGGGGGTGGAGAGGAGGGTTAGGGTAGGGGAGAGGAAAGGAAAGGAGGACTGGACAGGGGGGGTGGAGGGGAGGAGTGGTGGAGAGGAGGATGGGATGGAGGGGAGGAGATGAGGGTTAGGGTGGAGGGGAGGAGAGGAGAGGAGGACAGGACTTGACAGGGGGGATGGAGAGGAGGGTTAGGGTGGAGGGGAGGAGAGGAGTGGAGGACAGGATGGAGGAGAGGAGAGGAGGAGAGGAGGGTTAGGATGGAGGGGAGGAGAGGAGAGAACTGGACAGGGGGGGTGGAGAAGAGGGTTAGGGTAGGGGAGAGGAGAGGAGGACAGGATGGAGGAGAGGAGAGGAGGAGAGGAGGGTTAGGATGGAGGGGAGGAGAGGAGGAGAGGACTGGACGGGGGGGTGGTGGAGAGGAGGGTTAGGGTAGGGGAGAGGAAAGGAAAGGAGGACTGGACAGGGGGGGTGGAGGGGAGGAGTGGTGGAGAGGAGGATGGGATGGAGGGGAGGAGATGAGGGTTAGGGTGGAGGGGAGGAGAGGAGAGGAGGACAGGACTTGACAGGGGGGATGGAGAGGAGGGTTAGGGTGGAGGGGAGGAGAGGAGTGGAGGACAGGATGGAGGAGAGGAGAGGAGGAGAGGAGGGTTAGGATGGAGGGGAGGAGAGGAGAGGACTGGACAGGGGGGGGTGGAGAGGAGGGTTAGGGTAGGGGAGAGGAGAGGAGGACAGGATGGAGGAGAGGAGAGGAGGAGAGGAGGGTTAGGATGGAGGGGAGGAGAGGAGGAGAGGAGGGTTAGGATGGAGGGGAGGAGAGGAGGAGAGGTAAAAATAAATAAGGAGAATCTAAATAGAGTGGTGGAGACATGAACAAACTGGACAAAGGACATGTAGAAGACGAGAGCTGTTCATTGGTTGAGGTGAATGGTTAGAGGTATTTGGAACAGGGGACAGTATCAGAGGAGAGGCTTTATCATTCTGTTGGTTCTGTTCATTCTGACGATCTTGTTTGTGATGTCACCTGCCCGTCATACTTCCATGCTGTCCGTCTTAGGGGTCTTGGATATCCAGAGTGTTGATTGGTTGATGCTGGTTTTGGTCCCCGGTTTGCTTTAGTAAATTAAAAACATTTATAAAAAGGTTAAGAGAAACAATAGCATGACAAACTAAAATAGAATAGCAGAACTACAGATAAGCGTAGGTGTGTGTGAATGCGTAGGAATGTGCGTATGTAATACACAACATCTGTTGCTCACACAAACACTTCAGTACCAGCCATACCCAGTAATGGAACTCTCTCCTCGCCTCTCATAACTCTTCATTGCTCATATTGCCTCAGATCATGTTTTTCGTGTCGTAAAAACACAAGTGTCACCAGTTGTAAAGGAGGGACTTGTAAGCGTTCGGGGCCAATCTAAATTACCCAGATGGCTTTGGGATTGTTCCAGGAAGAGTTTTACAGTGGGACGGGAGTCAGAGGCATGATTAACTGGTCTCTGTCAGGAGACCCCCCCCCCTTGGAAATATGTTAAAACCACATCATTGAGACGGGACAGAGATACTAAACTGGAGACATAAAGATAACTAGGTAGTAGCTGGTCATAGCAGAATGAAGAGAGTTGGGAGTGTGCCATCCCAATCTCCAGCACAATAAAGCTGTACCCTATCATGCCAGGTAACTGGGGGAAAAGTGGTAGACGGACTTATAAAAACCAGAAAGGTTAGCCTCATAAAAGGCGTGTGTGTGTGTGTGTGAATGAGTGTGTGTGTGTGGAGCTGTACTTTGGTTATTGTAGGGATACTATTGAGGGGTCCAGCTATTGACCCAGAAATCACAGACTGTATCTGTTACCAGGGTAACACACACACACACACACCACCTACACACACTCACAATAATAAGTAATTACAGCAGGCTGTGCCAGTGGTTATGCTGAATGACTCTAACAAGGCGTCCCTGTGTTACCCAATTGATTATGACTGAGTAAGCACTGTCCTTACCAAACACTTACAGCCCAGACCCATCCATCACAACATAGGGACGGGGGGTTGGACCCAACCATTAGATGATAAACGTGGGGGTTTGTCAAGGTTCAGAGATTGAGTTGATTGTCTGATTGATTTTGAGAATGTGCCAATTCAAGTTTAAAAAAAAGAAAAAGGGAGTGTATGACAGGAAGAGAGAGAGAGAGAGAGGACAGTGTGTGATAGGAAGAGAGAGAGAGAGAGAGAGAGAGAGAGAGAGAGAGAGAGAGAGAGAGAGAGAGAGAGAGAGAGAGAGAGAGAGAGGACATTGCATGATAGGAAGAGAGAGAGAGAGAGAGAGAGAGAGAGAGAGGGAGAGAGAGAGAGAGAGAGAGAGAGAGAGGGGGGGGACAGTGTGTGTTTGGAAAGAGAAAGAGAGAGAGAGGACAGTATGTGATAGGAAGAGAGAAAGGGAGAGAGAGTACAGTGAGTGATAGGAAGAGAGAAAGAGAGAGAGGACAGTGAGTGATAGAAAGAGAGAGAGAGAACAGTATGTGATAGAAAGAGAAAGAGAGAGAGAGGACAGTATGTGATAGGAAGAGAGAAAGGGAGAGAGAGTACAGTGAGTGATAGGAAGAGAGAAAGAGAGAGAGGACAGTGAGTGATAGAAAGAGAGAGAGAGAACAGTATGTGATAGAAAGAGAAAGAGAGAGAGAGGACAGTATGTGATAGGAAGAGAGAAAGAGAGAGAGGACAGTGAGTGATAGGAAGAGAGAAAGAGAGAGAGGACAGTGAGTGATAGGAAGAGAGAAAGAGAGAGAGGATGGTGAGTGATAGGAAGAGAGAAAGAGAGAGAGGATGGTGTGTGATAGGAAGAGAGAGAGAGGACAGTGAGTGATAGGAAGAAAGAGAGAGAGGACAGTGAGTGATAGGAAGAAAGAGAGAGAGGACAGTGAGTGATAGGAAGAGAGAAAGAGAGAGAGGATGGTGTGTGATAGGAAGAGAGAGAGAGGACAGTGAGTGATAGGAAGAAAGAGAGAGAGGACAGTGAGTGATAGGAAGAGAGAGAGAGAGAGAGAGAGGACAGTGAGTGATGGGAAGAGAAAGAGAGAGAGGACATTGTGTGAGTACTATGAGAACAGTGAATCATTGGTTATATTTATGGCTGGGACGGCCATGGAATGAGTACTATGAGGATAGTGAATGATTGGTTATATTTATGGCTGGGACGGTCATGGAATGAGTACTATGAGGACAGTGAATGATTGGTTATATTTATGGCTGGGACGGTCATGGAATGAGTACTATGAGGACAGTGAATGAGTGGTTATATTTATGGCTGGGACGGCCATGGAATGAGTACTATGAGGACAGTAAATGATTGGTTATATTTATGGCTGGGATGGTCATGGAATTTAAAATGGTAATTGGTGAACACATCCCTTATTTTTTGAGGGGTACGCACATCTCCTCCTGACTGCATGTGCTGCCATAGAAATGGAATGTATAGAACTGGCATGCCCGTTCAAGTCAATGATGGCATAACGGGTGGACTGGCGGCCATCGCAAGTTTATCCATACTGTAGCAAAGCAGGAAGTAAAACAAATGCTAAAATATGTGCTGTGATTGTTGATTCAACTCAACTGATATGATAAAAAATACATTCCACTGCATGAACCACATCAGTGAACATCATTTGATCAATGAACATTCTACATTACCATGAAAATGCATTACAATACCAGGCAGCCATTGAGAGTGTACCCATGGGTTTGCCAGTCAAATTGTCAGGGTTAGTGGTTCCAAGCCCATTCTATTCATTATATTTCTGTGTGTGCTGCTGCTGCTGCATTATGGGGGGTGTTACCTAGACAACCAAAGACTCCATGGCTTGTTTCATCAAGGATCAAAGTTTTATCACGTTATTATTAAGAGTCCATGTTGTGGCTGAAACAGCCTCAACCACACGAATGCCTGGCCATCCCGTCTTCAGTCATCTCTTTGTTCCCCCAAGTATCTTTATGACGGTCTTGGTCCACAACCATTGGTTAAACGGTTGCTATGGTAACGGTGCAAGCCGTAGCTGTATGAGAATCACAGAGTGGTAAAACAGTTGGATGTGTATCGGTAATGCACTACTGATTTAACTGGGGGGACCTGGTGTGTTCAGCTGTGTCGTAACGTAGGGACATGTTGTTTTTGAGGTTGCCGTGGTGTGCCGTGTCTCACCTCTTGCTGAACATCTGGAAACAGCAAGTCCCAGAAGCCACCAGGATGAGCAGCAGCAGAGGGATGGTGGGGATGATCACATAGACCAGAAACATCCCTGCAGAAGGAGGGCAGAGACGGCCCCTCAGACAGACAGGCTATTTCATCAATTTACCTGTCTCATCAAGACCTGTCTCACCCTCTGGAGTTCTGCCATACACCTGTCTCACCTCCACTTGTCTCACCTGGTCCGGCTATGACTACGTGTTCCTCCTCACTGGGACCAGCCTGTTTGACCTCTATTGTCTGTGCCACCGTCACATCTGGAACAGACAGACAGACTCTAGATCAAGCAGGGATATACTACAGCAAACCCAGTCAGATCTCCAGGAGAGGGGTTGCTGTTGCCGAGCTATGCCTCATTATGTGTTCCCTCACCTGGGTCACGAGCTCCAGGCCTGTCCCCCTGCTCCTTCACCAGATGGCTCTCTGGATCAAGATCAGAATCCGAGAAAAAAATGGATTTAACAAAACTGATATGCATTTCTGTTAGTGTAATGTTGTAGCAGGCTAAAGCACAACAACAGAAACAGGTCTTAGAGGCAGACATAAGGAACACTCCACAAGACTGTACCTGTGTGATGCTGTGTAGGCGTATCTGTGTGATGCTGTGTAGTCGTACCTGTGATGCTGTGTAGTCGTACATGTGTGATGCTGTGTAGGCGTACCTGTGTGATGCTGTGTAGTCATACCTATGTGATGCTGTGTAGTCGTAAATGTGTGATGCTGTGTAGTCGTACCTGTGTGATGCTGTGTAGTCGTACCTGTGTGATGCTGTGTAGGCGTACCAGTGTGATGCTGTGTAGGCGTACCAGTGTGATGCTGTGTAGTCGTACCTGTGTGATGCTGTGTAGTCGTACTTGTGTGATGCTGTGTAGTCGTACCAGTGTGATGCTGTGTAGTCGTACCTGTGTGATGCTGTGTAGTCGTACCTGTGTGATGCTGTGTAGTCGTACCTGTGTGATGCTGTGTAGTCGTACCTGTGTGATGCTGTGTAGTCGTACCTGTGTGATGCTGTGTAGTCGTACCTGTGTGATGCTGTGTAGTCGTACCTGTGTAATGCTGTGTAGTCGTACCTGTGTGATGCTGTGTAGTCGTACCTGTGTGATGCTGTGTAGTCGTACCTGTGTAATGCTGTGTAGTCGTACCTGTGTGATGCTGTGTAGTCGTACCAGTGTGATGCTGTGTAGTCGTACCTGTGTGATGCTGTGTAGTCGTACCTGTGTGATGCTGTGTAGTCGTACCTGTGTGATGCTGTGTAGTCGTACCTGTGTGATGCTGTGTAGTCGTACCTGTGTGATGCTGTGTAGTCGTACCTGTGTGATGCTGTGTAGTCGTACCTGGTTCGTACTTGCAGATGAAGTTGTGCTTCATGTTGCATCTGTCGTCGTTCCACTGGTACATGTAGGCCCCGCCCAGCCCGTGGAGAGCTGTGGGCTGGTGGTACATCACTACACACGCTTCCCCTCCGCACGACGGCTCGTCAAAATACCACTTCCTGACACACACATGTAAAGATCTTCACACACATGCCTACCGCCACATAAAGGTTTGTCAAAGTCTCAGTTCCTTTCACACACACACATGTTTTAATTTAGCTAGACCCATTCAGTTAAAAATAAATTATTATTTACAATGACGGCCTACCCAGGGCCAATTGTGCACCACCCTATGGGACCCCCAATCACGGCCAGATGTGATACAGCCTGGAATTGAACCAGGGACTGTAATGACGCCTCTTGCACTGAGAGGCAATGCCTTGGACCGCTGAGCCACTCAGGAGCCCATGAAGTAGTATTTTCCTGACTGGGAATCGAACCCAGAACGCGGCGGTGAATCCTAACCACTAGACGCACACACACACACACACACACACACACACACACACACACACACACACACACACACACACACACACACACACACACACACACACACACACACACACACACACACACACACACACACACACACCTGAACTGTGACACACTCCCATCAGTCCAGCGGTAGAGGTCGGGACAGGAGGCGAAGTGATCTTGTTCCTGTGTGTTCTCTCCATCTGTCCTTGTCAGCCCGATCCAGAAATCACCGTCTGCTATTCCTCCGTTACCGGTCCCCGCTCCAGCCCCTGTTTCTGTCCCCGCTCCTGTTGAGGAGGTCCGAAGCTCCTGTAACACATTATATATATATATTGTATGTATATTATACTGCAATTACATATAATAAATATATTACAATGTTCATGATTGAAGTACTTTGAGATGGTGTTTTTGGTGTCATTTGTACTGTCAAACACACACACACACACACACACACACACACACACACACACACACACACACACACACACACACACACACACACACACACACACACACACACACACACACACACACACACACACACACACACACACACACACACACACACACACACACACACACACACACACACACACTGACTTGTAGCAGGTGCTCTATGTGTCTCTGCTCGGCAGCATTCTCTATGCTCAGCAGGGACCCGCCGTCCATCTCACATGCCTGTCTGGCCTCCCAGAATGCAACGCGGCTGGTCATGTCCCGGAAGTAGGCCATCTTGTAGCACGGATGCTCCGCCCCTCCCTGACACACCGTCTGACCTGCGGCGAGAAGGAGATCATCTATCTATCTATCTATTGATTGTAAGTCGACGATTTTACATATGGATTGATAAATTATTCAATAGACAATTCTGTGAAATATATCTGTGGCAGTTATATGCAAAAATCTCTCGTGGACAGACTACGTAACATAAATTGTAGTAATTTCCGTGAGATTTTTGGTTCTAGGTTGCCAAGATTAGCCAGCAAAATAACCAATGCCATCAAGCACTGGTTCCACCACCATTTCAAAATCCTCTTTCTCCCTCTACGGTTCCTGTGAAGCTGGCTGTGGGTTTGTTTACATCCATCTATCTGACAAACCATCCATCAACCAATCAGTGATCAGTAAATTCACCAGACTACTGTATCTACACCCCGATCAGCCCCTCCTCCAGTCAATACATCCATCAACCAGCCAACAAATCAACCAACCCACCTGTCAATCAAACATTTAACAAATCAATCAACCCACCTTTCAACTCATCAATCAATCAATCAATCAGTTAATATCAGTGAATAGTATACATCAGGAGAATGACACCTCAGTGAATCTCTGTTCATCTTATGAAGTGGTCACTGTTTTAATCGAATGCAAACATCTCCAGTGTGCTTATGAGTCGTAGACCACCCTAACACACACAACCCATCGACCCCCACTCACGACTAATGACTCTTGACTTCCAGCCAAAACAATGTGGTCATCGCATTACCATCCTCTCAGTCCGTAGAATTTACAGTCTGACTGACCCAGAGCGGTCAATAACCTGTGTCAATCAGGACGTGCCTCCAGCTGACAGGAAGTAGTATAGCAGGGCTGCCAATCACACTGTAGGCCCCGTTCCAGAACAGCTTCGTTACGCCTCACGAACACACATCTACTGGATGTATTTAAACTCAGAACTGACACTTACAGGAAGCAGGAAGCACATAGATTACTGTAATTTTACTGACACACCCACAAACGTACAGTTATGAAAACAACTACTGTTCCCTGAAGGAGGGAACGAGGTATAACACTCTATGGGTAGTCAACGACCAATCATATACACGTGAAGAACATGCCCAACGGGCCAATGAATGCAGAGTCTGCCCTCAGACGCCCCGCCTTACTGGTTATAACACCGGGGCTCGCATTAATTTCCTCAGAAGATACCAAACTAGGAGGTCCACGGCAGCCCAAGCACACACACGTCCACCGGCTTCAAAATGGGCTTATAGAAGCCACATCTTTCACTAATACTTACCTGAGAAGCCTGAACTGTCAGAGCACATATAGTGAACCTGCTGCAACATGGTTAAACACACTGACACACAGCCACTGCAGCCCAAGTCCACAGTCCCCACGGCTCCAAGAACAGTACTCACCTTGTGAGCCTGAAATGTCAGAACTCTAAAAAAGAACCCGCAAGTCCGAAACAACAGAACACTTGTCGTGACTTGTTAAAGTGGAAACATGCGCTGCAGAGCATCAACCAGAGTCTATGAACCACAGCAGCCAGAGATTCAAACTCACAGGGAACCTGCAGTAACCTGTAAACGGTGTACTCACAGGGAACCTGTAGTAACCTGTAAACGGTGTACTCACAGGGAACCTGCAGTAACCTGTAAATGGTGTACTCACAGGGAACCTGTAGTAAACTGTAAACGGTGTCCTCACAGGGAACCTGCAGTAACCTGTAAACGGTGTACTCACAGGGAACCTGTAGTAACCTGTAAACGGTGTACTCACAGGGAACCTGCAGTAACCTGTAAACGGTGTACTCACAGGGAACCTGCAGTAACCTGTAAACGGTGTACTGACAGGGAACCTGCAGTAACCTGTAAACGGTGTACTGACAGGGAACCTGTAGTAAACTGTAAACGGTGTACTCACAGGGAACCTGCAGTAACCTGTAAACGGTGTATTCACAGGGAACCTGCAGTAACCTGTAAACGGTGTACTCACAGGGAACCTGCAGTAACCTGTAAACGGTGTACTCACAGGGAACCTGCAGTAACCTGTAAACGGTGTACTCACAGGGAACCTGCAGTAATCTGTAAACGGTGTACTCACAGGGAACCTGCAGTAACCTGTAAACGGTGTACTCACAGGGAACCTGCAGTAACCTGTAAACGGTGTACTCACAGGGAACCTGCAGTAACCTGTAAACGGTGTATTCACAGGGAACCTGCAGTAACCTGTAAACGGTGTATTCACAAGGAACCTGCAGTAACCTGTAAACGGTGTACTCACAGGGAACCTGCAGTAACCTGTAAACGGTGTATTCACAGGGAACCTGCAGTAACCTGTAAACGGTGTACTCACAGGGAACCTGCAGTAACCTGTAAACGGTGTACTCACAGGGAACCTGCAGTAACCTGTAAACGGTGTATTCACAAGAAACCTGCAGTAACCTGTAAACGGTGTACTCACAGGGAACCTGCAGTAACCTGTAAACGGTGTATTCACAGGGAACCTGCAGTAACCTGTAAACGGTGTACTCACAGGGAACCTGCAGTAACATGTAAACGGTGTACTGACAGGGAACCTGCAGTAACATGTAAACGGTGTACTCACAGGGAACCTGTAGTAACATGTAAACGGTGTACTCACAGGGAACCTGTAGTAACCTGTAAACGGTGTACTCACAGGGAACCTGCAGTAACCTGTAAACGGTGTACTCACAGGGAACCTGTAGTAACCTGTAAACGGTGTACTCACAGGGAACCTGCAGTAACCTGTAAACGGTGTACTCACAGGGAACCTGTAGTAACCTGTAAACGGTGTACTCACAGGGAACCTGCAGTAACCTGTAAACGGTGTACTCACAGGGAACCTGCAGTAACATGTAAACGGTGTACTGACAGGGAACCTGCAGTAACATGTAAACGGTGTACTCACAGGGAACCTGTAGTAACATGTAAACGGTGTACTCACAGGGAACCTGCAGTAACCTGTAAACGGTGTACTCACAGGGAACCTGTAGTAACATGTAAACGGTGTACTCACAGGGAACCTGTAGTAACATGTAAACGGTGTACTCACAGGGAACCTGTAGTAACATGTAAACGGTGTACTCACAGGGAACCTGTAGTAACATGTAAACGGTGTACTCACAGGGAACCTGCAGTAACATGTAAACGGTGTACTCACAGGGAACCTGTAGTAACATGTGAACGGTGTACTCACAGGGAACATGTAGTAACCTGTAAACGGTGTACTCACAGGGAACCTGTAGTAACCTGTAAACGGTGTACTCACAGGGAACCTGTAGTAACATGTAAACGGTGTACTCACAGGGAACCTGTAGTAACATGTAAACGGTGTACTCACAGGGAACCTGTAGTAACATGTAAACGGTGTACTCACAGGGAACCTGTAGTAACCTGTAAACGGTGTACTCACAGGGAACCTGTAGTAACATGTAGACGGTGTACTCACAGGGAACCTGTAGTAACATGTAAACGGTGTACTCACAGGGAAACTGTAGTAACATGTAAACGGTGTACTCACAGGGAACCTGTAGTAACCTGTAAACGCTGTACTCACAGGGAACCTGTAGTAACCTGTAAACGGTGTACTCACAGGGAACCTGCAGTAACCTGTAAACGGTGTACTCACAGGGAACCTGCAGTAACCTGTAAACGGTGTACTGACAGGGAACCTGCAGTAACCTGTAAACGGTGTACTCACAGGGAACCTGCAGTAACCTGTAAACGGTGTACTCACAGGGAACCATTAGTAACCTGTAAACGGTGTACTCACAGGGAACCTACAGTAACCTGTAAACGGTGTACTGACAGGGAACCTGCAGTAACCTGTAAACGGTGTACTCACAGGGAACCTGCAGTAACCTGTAAACGGTGTACTCACAGGGAACCTGCAGTAACCTGTAAACGGTGTACTCACAGGGAACCTGCAGTAACCTGTAAACGGTGTACTGACAGGGAACCTGCAGTAACCTGTAAACGGTGTACTGACAGGGAACCTGCAGTAACCTGTAAACGGTGTACTCACAGGGAACCTGTAGTAACCTGTAAACGGTGTACTCACAGGGAACCTGCAGTAACCTGTAAACGGTGTACTCACAGGGAACCTGCAGTAACCTGTAAACGGTGTACTGACAGGGAACCTGCAGTAACCTGTAAACGGTGTACTCACAGGGAACCTGCAGTAACCTGTAAACGGTGTACTCACAGGGAACCTGCAGTAACCTGTAAACGGTGTACTCACAGGGAACCTGCAGTAACCTGTAAACGGTGTACTGACAGGGAACCTGCAGTAACCTGTAAACGGTGTACTCACAGGGAACCTGCAGTAACCTGTAAACGGTGTACTCACAGGGAACCTGCAGTAACCTGTAAACGGTGTACTCACAGGGAACCTGCAGTAACCTGTAAACGGTGTACTCACAGGGAACCTGCAGTAACCTGTAAACGGTGTACTCACAGGGAACCTGCAGTAACTTGTAAACGGTGTACTCACAGGGAACCTGCAGTAACCTGTAAACGGTGTACTCACAGGGAACCTGCAGTAACCTGTAAACGGTGTACTCACAGGGAACCTGCAGTAACCTGTAAACGGTGTACTCACAGGGAACCTGCAGTAACCTGTAAACGGTGTACTCACAGGGAACCTGCAGTAACCTGTAAACGGTGTACTCACAGGGAACCTGCAGCAACCTGTAAACGGTGTACTCACAGGGAACCTGCAGTAACCTGTAAACGGTGTACTCACAGGGAACCTGCATTAACCTGTAAACGGTGTACTCACAGGGAACCTGCAGTAACCTGTAAACGGTGTACTCACAGGGAACCTGCAGTAACCTGTAAACGGTGTACTCACAGGGAACCTGCAGTAACCTGTAAACGGTGTACTCACAGGGAACCTGCAGTAACCTGTAAACGGTGTACTCACAGGGAACCTGCAGTAACCTGTAAACGGTGTACTCACAGGGAACCTGCAGTAACCTGTAAACGGTGTACTCACAGGGAACCTGCAGTAACCTGTAAACGGTGTACTCACAGGGAACCTGCAGTAACCTGTAAACGGTGTACTCACAGGGAACCTGCAGTAACCTGTAAACGGTGTACTCACAGGGAATCTGCAGTAACCTGTAAACGGTGTACTCACAGGGAACCTGTAGTAACCTGTAAACGGTGTACTCGCATGTTGACATGGCAGCCCAAGGCTCAATCTCACAGGGGAACTGTTGTAACTCAAAACGCTGCCTAACATCGACCATGGCGTCCCAAGTCCATAGATCCTACTGGTTAGAAAAAGGCTCACACAGAGACCCAAGGAGTCTGGAACTGCAAGTCCATAGATCCTACCGGTTAGAAAAAGTTTCACACAGAGACCCAAGGAGTCTGGAACTGCAAGTCCAAGTCCAAGGAACCACAAGTCCAAAACAACAGGGCATCGGCTGTGACTTGATCATGAATATTTGTGCACCACCTCATGGAAAGAAACCAAGGCAGCCCAAAGGCTCAATAAATGCGCCTAACCCGGATAAATGCACCTAACCCGGATAAATGCACCTAACCCGGATAAATGCGCCTAACCCGGATAAATGCGCCTAACCCGGATAAATGCGCCTAACCCGGATAAATGCGCCTAACCCGGATAGATGCGCCTAACCCGGATAAATGCTCCTAACCCGGATAAATGCGTAACCTGCACACCGCCAGAAATCCACTTATGGACCCGGCCATAGGAACACTATGAGCCACACTGTGATTTCAGCCTTTCAGGGGACAAACCCACAGATTTCACATCAAACTCTCCTGGGTGCCTAGTGCAATAGATCCTGACGATACTGAACTCTCCGCAGGTCCCTGCCTAACAGGCGGCTAATCTTTATGCCAGCAGTATACCACTCTGCATCCCACCGCTGGCTTGCTTCTGAAGCTAGGCAGGGTTGGTCCTGGTCGGTCCCTGGAGGGGAGACCAGATGCTGCTGGAAATGGTGTTGGAGGGCCAATGGGGGGTGCGCCCCACAATTTGGGAAATACTACCCTAGGGCACAGTCGGAGGTTCAAATCCATCTGGTTAGCCTTTTTGAACGGACTCTCACCACCACCATCTTACTCAAGTAAGGAAGCACCGGCTACACAAAGCAGAGTAGAGAGAAGATAGCGACATAAAAACTGACTCCAAGACCCAAAACTCACAACATCTAGTACTCTCTCCCCACTAACAGACACCTTAGTCGGAGCCGGATCTCGTAACCGTTGTGTGTTTGAAAAGTTTGTCAATTGTCTGACACGTTTTCCTTCAGGCAAGCTGAAGAACGGTACTGAATTGAGGAAATGTATGCGAGCCCCCCTAAATAACGAGGAAGGCGGGGCTCCCGAGGGCGGGCTCTGCATTCATTGGCCAATTGGCCGTTTTTTTTTCTTCCAGTTTACTTCAGGTGAAAATGATTGGTCATTGACTCCCTCTAGTATGTTATACCGTGTGACCGACTGAAAGGGAATACGCTTTCACAAGCTTTAGTTAGACACTTTTACAGACACACAAAAACAATCACATGCATGTATCCCAATCTCCAGCACAATAAAGCTGTCCTCTATCATGCCAGGTAAATGGGTGAAAAGTGGTGGATCTGGCCCAGATTTTAGACGGACTCATAAAAATCAGAAAGATCAGCCTCATAAGGAGAGAGAGAGAGTGTGTGTGTGTGTGTGTGTGTGTGTGTGTGTGTGTGTGTGTGTGTGTGTGTGTGTGTGTGTGTGTGTGTGTGTGTGTGTGTGTGTGTGTGTGTGTGTGTGTGTGTGTGTGTGTGTGTGTGTGTGTGTGTGTGTGTGTGTGTATGTGCATCAGTGCATAATACCAGTGATTAATACACAGCCAGTTAAAGAGGCCTAATGATAACAGTAGCAGTGTGGCCAGGAGGTACTTTAAATGATTGGCTGCCTGGTCTAGATCTAATCTGCACTATCATCACTTAGGAACCCAGTAATGAACCGGGGTGTATAGACAACCAACACCAGTCAGCATTTTCACCTCCTTTCTCTCTTTGTTGATTCACTCCCTCCAACATCCTGTCTCTCTCTCTCTCTCTCTCTCTCTCTCTCTCTCTCTCTCTCTCTCTCTCTCTCTCTCTCTCTCTCTCTCTCTCTCTCTCTCTCTCTCTCGATTCAATTCAATTCAATTGACTTTATTGACATGGCAAGTTCATTATTACTTACATTGTCAAAGTATACATATCGAAAAATACAAATCAAATATATATGTATATATATATACAAAATATATAATGTATATATTTATATATAAATAAATGGTGGGACCAACAGCAATAATAATAGTAGTAGTGGACATGGGATTACCATTAACAACAACTACAACAACAATATTAATCAGAACAACAATACATTAAAACTTCTTCTGGCTGCAAGCCCTAAGTCGGGATCAATATGACAACAGCCACTTCAAGTGCAGGGCGCGAAATTCAAAAATATATATTTTTTTAAATATTTAACTTTCACACATTAACAAGTCCAATACAGCAAATGAAAGGTACACATCTTGTGAATCCAGCCAACATGTCCTATTTTTAAAATGTTTTACAGCGAAAACAGCACGTATATTCATGTTAGCTCACCACCAAATACAAAAAAGGACAGACATTTTTCACAGCACAGGTAGCATGCACAAAGCCAACCTAACTAACCAAGAACCAACCAAACTAACCAACAAAGAACTTCATCAGATGACAGTCTTATAACATGTTATTCAATAAATCTATGTTTTGTTTGAAAAATGTGCATATTTCAGGTATAAATCATAGTTTACATTGCAGCTACAATCAGAAATTGCACCGAAAGCAGACAGAATTATTACAGACACCAACGTCAAATACCTAAATACTCATCATAAAACATTTCTGAAAAATACATAGTGTACAGCAAATGAAAGACAAGCATCTTGTGAATCCAGCCAATATTTCCGATTTCTTAAGTGTTTTACAGCGCAAACACAATATAGCGTTATATTAGCTTACCACAATAGCCAGAAACACAAGCCATTCCCCAGTAGCAAAAGTTAGCGATCGTAACAAACCAGCAAAAGATATATAATTTTTGACTAACCTTGATAAGCTTCATCAGATGACAGTCCTATAACATCAGGTTATATATACACTTATGTTTTGTTTGAAAATGTGCATATTTAGAGCTGAAATCAGTGGTTATACATTGTGCTAACGTAGCATCTTTTTCCCACAACGTCCGGATATTTTTCTGACACTTTTTCTGACACACATATTCTGACCAAATAACTATTCATAAACATAACAAAAAAATACATGTTGTATAGGAAATGATAGATACACTAGTTCTTAATGCAATCGCCGTGTTAGAATTCTAAAAATAACTTCATTACGATATGCAGTTTATGTTATGGCGAGAGAGTACCCAAAACCTGGCCGCAAACGACTAGTTCACATGTACGACAGATATATGAAATAACATCATAAAATGGGTCCTACTTTTGCTGATCTTCCATCAGAATGTTGTACAAGGGGTCCTTTGTCGGGAACAATCATTGTTTGGATTTAGAACGGCCTTTTTCCCTCTCGATTTAGCAAGCACACTTGCCAAGTGGCGCGAATCTCTCCATCGTCAACAAACTCAGAGAACGGAACACGGCAAAACTCCCGGAAAAATTTCAATAATCTGATTAAACTATATTGAAAAAACATACTTTACGATGATATTGTCACATGTATCAAATAAAATCAAAGCCGGAGATATTAGTCGTCTATAACGACAGCTGTACAGAAGGCAAATCCAGGTCCCTTGACGCGCTCTCCAGAAAACAGGAAACTGGTGACACGTCATACAAAGAGCATTTATTCGAGCCCAGATCAAGTTACACACTTCATTTCTTCTCTCACTGCTTGTCGACATCTAGTGGAAGACGTATGAAGTGCATCTAAACAAATAAATATCAAGGACTTTAATAGGCAGGCCCTAGAAGAGAGCATCGATTTCAGATTTTCCACTTCCTGTCAGGAAGTTTGCTACAAAAGGAGTTCTGTTTTACTCACAGATATAATTCATACGGTTTTAGAAACTAGAGCGTGTTTTCTATCCAATAGTAATAATAATATGCATATTGTACGAGCAAGAATTGAGTACGAGGCCGTTTGAAATGGGCACCTTTTATCCGGCTACTCAATACTGCCCCTGCAGCCCAAACAGGTTAAAGCAACAGTAGTAGACCAGTGTCAACATGACTGAGAAGACACATGACATGGTATGAAAGACAAAACTAAACAAGATGGGAAATATTATCAACATTACTTTGCACTTTTCACTGGCTGTTCCTCAGGTTATGGCAGGAGGACACATATTTGGCTGCCAAAACGGCACATTTTGGCTTTTCACCCAATAAATATTAGTTTTTTTCTTCATCTTTTATAGTTTCAAATTCTTTGTATTGAATTATAATTTTGGGAAAGAAATATTCTCTTAGGTCTGAGTTTTTGTCACAGTGTAATAGAAAATGCAGCTCTGTCTCCTCCTCTCCCCTGAAGCAGAGTGAGCACAGCCTGTCCTCTCTGGGCAGCCAGGTTTGTCTGTGACAACCGGTCTCTATAGCCAGACTGTGCTCACTGAGTCTGTACCTAGTCAATGTTTTCCTCAGTTTTCTATCAGTCACAGTGGTCAGATAGTCTGCCACCATGTACTGTCTGTTTAGAGCCAAATAGCATTGAAGTTTACTTTGATTTTTTGTGGTGTCTTTCCAATAGGTGATATATTTTTATTTTTGTTTTGTGATGATTTGGTTGGGCCAGATTTTCTGAGGGCTGTCCTGAGGCTCTATGGGGTTGGTTTGGGTTGGTGAACTGAGCCTGAGAACCAGCTGGTTGAGGGGACTCTTCTCTGGTTTCATCTCTTGACATTGTAGAGCTGTGTGATGGAATGTTTTGGGGTCACTTGTTTTTAGATGGTTGTAAAATTTGATGGCTCTTTTTTCTATTCGAATGAGAAGGGGGTATTGGCCCAACTCTGCCCGACATGCGTTATTTGGAGTTTTTCTTTGTACTTGCAATGCAGTCTTGCAAAACTCTGCATGCAATATTTCAATTGGATGTTTGTCCCATTTAGTAAATTCATTATTAGAGAGTGGACCCCATACTCCACTGCCATATAGAGCAATTCGTTCTATAACTGATTGGAAAATGTTGAGCCAGATTCTAATTGGAATTTCGATTTTGATGTTCCTTTTAATGGCATAGAATGCTCTTCTTGCTTTGTCTCTCAGCTCATTCACAGCCATGTGAAAGCTACCTGTGTTGCTGATATTTAGTCCTAGATATGTGTAGTTTTTGGTGTGTTCTAATAGAACTGTGTCCAAATAGAATTTATATTTGTAAACATTGAGTACATTGATTTAATAAAATCATATGTTTTCCCTCCAATAGCACTTTCTATTAGTTTATAAAAAAGGCCAAATTGAATCTCTCTCTCTCTCTCTCGCTCTCAAATCAAATGCTAATGTGAATTATCACATGCGTCGAATACAACCTTACCGTGAAATGCTTACTTACTTGCCCTTAACCAACAATGCAATTTTAAGTTAAGTTAAGAAAATATTTACTAAATAAACTAAAGTTAAAAAAATGAAGAGAATGAAATAACAATAAGGAGGTTATTAACAGTGGGAATTGGTACCGAGTCAATGTGCGAGAGTACAGGTTAGTCAGGGTAATTGAGGTAATATGTACATGTAGATATGGGTAAAGTGACTATGCATAGGTAATAAACTGCAAATAAAGGGGGTCAATGCAAATAGTCCGGGTAGCCATTTGATTAACTGTTCAGAAGTCTTATGGCTTGGGGGTAGAAGCTGTTAAGGAGCCTTTTGGCCATAGACTTGGCGCTCCGGTACCACTTGCCGTGTGGTAGCAGAGAGAATAGTCTATGACTTGGGTGACTGGAGTCTTTGACCATTTTTAGGGCCTTCCTCTGACCCTGGATGGCAGGAAGCTTGGCCCCAGTGATGTACTGGGTCATACACTACCCTCTGTAGCGCCTTACAGTCAGATGCCGAGCAGTTGCCATACCAGATGAGAATGAGGGTGTGCTCGGTCCTCTTTTTCCTATAGTTCATAATCATCTCCTTTGTCTTGATCACGTTGAGGGAGAGGTTGTTGTCCTGGCACCACACGGTCAGGTCTCTGACCTCCTCCCTATAAGCTGTCTCATATTTGTTGGTGATCAGGCCGACCACTGTTGTGTCCTCAGAAAACATAATGATGGTGTTGGAGTCGTGCTTGGCCATGCAGTCGTAAGTGAACAGGGAGTACAGGAATGGACACCCCTGAGGGGCCCCCATGTTGAGGATCAGCGTGGCAGATGTGTTGTTGCCTACCACCTGGGGGCGACCCGTCAGGAAGTCTAGGATCCAATTGCAGAGGGAGGTGTTTACTCCTAGGGTCCTTAGCTTAGTGATGAGCTTTGAGGGCACTATGGTGCGGAACACTGAGCTGTAGTCAACAAACAGCACTCTCACGTAAGTGCTCCTTTTGTCCAGGTGGGACAATCCATTGAGGAGTGCAATAGAGATTGCGGCATCTGTGGATCTGTTGGGGCGGTTTGCGAATTTGGAGTGGGTCTAAAGTTTTTGGGATGATGGTGTTGATGTGATCAATGACAAGCATTTTAAAGCACTTCATGGCTACAGACGTGATGGCTACGGGTCAGTAGTCAATTAGGCAGGTTACCTTGGCATTCTTGAGCACAGGGACTATGGTGGTCTTCTTGAAACATGTAGGTATTACAGACTCGGTCAGGGACAGGTTGAAAATGTCAGTGAAGACACTTGCCAGTTGGTCAGCACATGATCTGAGTACACGTCCTGGTAATCTGACTGGCCCTGCGGCCTTGTGAATGTTGACCTGTTGAAAGTCTTACTTGCATCGGCAATGGAGAGTCTGATCACACAGTCATCCGGAACAGCTGGTGCTCTCATGCATGCTTCAGTGTTGCTAGCCTCGAAGATCGCATAGAAGGAATTTAGCTAATCTGGAAGGCTCGTGTCACTGGGCAGCTTGCGGCTGGCCTTCCCTTTGTAGTCCGTAATAGTTTGCAAGCCCTGCCACATCTGACTGGTGTAGTAGGATTAGATCTTAGTCCCGTATTGCCGCTTTGCCTGTTTGATGGTTCGTCAGAGGGCATAACAGGATTTCTATATGGATTAGTGTCCCTCTCCTTGAAAGTAGCAGCTCTACCCTTTAGCTCAGTGCGGATGTTGCCTGTAATCCATGACTTCTGGTTGAGGTATGTACGTACGGTCACTGTGGGGATGACGTCATTGATGCACTTATTGATGAAAACAGTGACTGTGGTCTATCTCACTGAATCCCAGAACATAGTCCAGTCTGTGCTAGCAAAACAGTGCGGTAGCTTAGAATCTGCGTCATACTTCCGTATTGAGCGAGTCACAGGTACTTCACAGGTACTTCCTGCTTTAGTTTTTGCTTGTAAGCAGGAATCAGGAGGATAGAATTATGGTCAGATTTGCCAAATGGAGGGCAAGGGAGAGCTTTCTACGCGTCTCTGTGTGTGGAGTAAAGGTGGTCCAGAGTTCTTTTCCTCTGGTTGCACAATTGACATGCTGGTAGAAATTAGGTCAAACGGATTTAAGTTTTCCTGCATTAAAGTCCCCAGCCACTAGGTTCGCCACCTCTGGGTGAGTATTTTCTTGTTTGCTTATGGCCTAACACAGCACATTGAGTGTGGTCTTAGTGCCAGCATCGTTATGTTGTGGTAAATAGACAGCTACAAAAAATATTGATGAAAACTCTTCGTAAATAGTGTGGTCTACAGCAGTGGTTCCCAAACCAAGCAGTGGTCCCGTACCCCTTCAAACATTCAACCTCTAGCTGCGTATCCCCTTTAGCACCAGGGTCAGTGCACTCTCAAATGTTGATTTTTTTACATCGTTGTAAGCCACACACACACACACACACACACACACACACACACACACACACACACACACACACACACACACACACACACACACACACACACACACACACACACACACACACACACACACTATACGATACATTTACTAAACATAAGAATGAGTGTGAGTTTGTAGCGATCCGGCTCGTGGGAGGTGACAAAGAGCTCTTCTAGGACCAGGGCACAAATAATGATATAATGATCATCAATAATTTTGCTCTTATTTGTTCATCAAAAATTGTGAGTAACTCACCACAGGTTAATGAGAAGGGTGTGCTTGAAAGGATGCACATAACTCTGCAATGTTGGGTTGTATTGGAGAGAGTATCAGTCTTTTTCCACACACAGTCTGTGCCTGTATTAGTTTTCATGCTAGTGAGGGCCGAGAATACATTCTCACATAGGTACGTGGTTGCAAAGGGTATCAATGTCTTAATAGTGTGATTTGCCAAGGCAGGGTACACTGGGCACAGCCCAATCCAGAAATCTGTCAGTGGCTTCTGTTAAACTCAATTTTCACAGAAATGCTTGTTGCAATTTCGATGAGGCTCACTCGTTCAGATATCGGTAAGTGGACTGGAGGCAGGGCATGAAATGGATAACGAATCCAGTTTGTGTCATCCGTTTCAGGAAAGTACCTGCGTAATTGTGCACCCAACTCACTCAGGTGCTTCGCTATATCACATTTGACATTGTCCATAAGGTTGAGTTAATTTGTACACAAAAAAAATCATACAATGATGGGAAGACCTGTGTGTTGTCCTCGTTAATGCAGACAGAGGAGAGCTCCAACTTCTTAATCATAGCCTCAATTTTGTCTTGCACATTGAATATAGTTACGGAGAGTCCCTGTAATCCTAGATTCAGAACATTCAGGAGAAAAAACATCACCCAGATAGGCCAGTCGTGTGAGAAACCTGTCATCATGCAAGCGGTCAGACAAGTGAAAATGACGGTCAGTAATGAAAAGTTTAAGCTCGTCTCTCAATTTAAAATAACGTGTCAATAACGTGCCCCTTGATAACCCTATCATTGCATTATGCAGAAAATACACGAGAGTTCAGGGGCCTTGCTTGCACGTGCGTTACCACTCCACTATGTCTCCCTGTCATGGCTTTTGCGCCATCAGTACAGATACCAACACATCTTGGATTGTTATCTTTATTTTTTTAAATGTGAATCACATTTTTGTGTGGCGTACCCCCCCAGTACCCAGTTTAGGAATACCTGGTCTACCACATATCATAAGGTACTCTTCCTGAGGCAAGCTGAAAGGATCGACACGGGAGTCGAGAAGCAGTTACCGGGAGTGAAGGTTTAATAACTGACGGACACAAAACAGAACAGGAACAGCGTCTGGACAGGAACATATAACAGCCATTAGTGCGGGAACACCGCCGAGGAACACCACCGAGGAACACCGCCGAGGAACACCGCCGATGAACACCGCCGAGGAACACCGCCGAGGAACACCGCCGAGGAACACCGCCGAGGAACACCGCCGAGGAACACCGCCGAGGAACACCGCCGAGGAACACCGCCGAGGAACACCGCCGAGGAACAGACAGATATACGGGGGCAATCAACCATGTGAAGGAGTCCGGGTGAGTCCAATGAGCGCTGCTGCGCGTAATACGGTGACAGGTGCGTGTAAAGACGGGTACCCTGGCGCCTTCGAGCGCCCGGGAGGGGGAGCAGGAGCAGGCGTGATGGTACCCCCCGCTCTAGGGGCGCCTCCCGGTGTCCCACCTGGGCGAGCCGGACGGGCCGTCCCGAGGTGTGACAGCCTGACGACCCCGCTGCGGCGTAGAAGCCCCACGGGCCAGCTGAAGCATGACGTGGGATGGGAACCTGCCGAGCCAACCGAGGCAAGGAAACCATGTGAAGGAGTCCAGGTGAGTCCAATGAGCGCTGCTGTGCGTAATATGGTGACATGTGAGGGGAAAGACGGGTAGCCTGGCGCCTTCGAGCGCCCGGGAGGGGGAGCAGGAGCAGGCGTGACATGAGCCAAGCCTCGAGACTTCTTTGATATTAGATTTCACGCAGCAGCTGTTATTAACAAATAGACGCAGACCACCAGCCCTTGTCTTACCGGAGGTAGCTGTTCTGTATTGCCGATGCACAGAAAACCCAGCCAATATATTATCCATGTCGTCATTCAGCCACAACTCTGTGAAAGTATTGAATGTCCCGTTGGGATAATCTCAAACAGAGATCATCCAGTTTATTCTCCAATGATTGCACGTTGACCAATAGCACGGGTGGTAGAGGTGGGTTACCCACTCGCCAACAAATTTTCACAAGGCACCCGGATCTGCGGCCCCTGTGTCTCCTCGTCTCCTCTTCATGTGAATGACGTGATTTGAGCCTGGTTCAGGAGCAACAGATATCCGTCGCTTCAGACTCATTAATAAAACATCTTGGTCCAGTTCGAGGTGAGTAATCGCTGTGATGATATCCAGAAGTTGTTTTCGGTCATAAGAGACAGTGGCAGAAACATTATGTACAAAATAAGTTACAAACAACGTTAACCCCCCCCCCCCCCCCCCCCCAAAAAAATAGCACAATTGGTTAGGAGCCCGTAAAACAGCAGCCATCCCCTCTGGCGCCATTCTTCTTCCTGTACGGATATCTCAAAATTCTTCTTCTCAACCGAAATCGTCATCATCTTTTCTTTCTGTCTTTCTTCTTCTCTCCCCCCTCTCTCTTTTGCGCTCCTTCATTCATTACTTCTCTCTATCCTGCCTCTGCTGCTCTGATTCCTCAAATCCCACTTTTTATCTATTCTTCTCTTTTTTTCCCTCAAACTCTCTCTCTCTCTCTTTCTCTCTCTCTCTTTCTTTTCTCTAGATGCCTCATTTGCTCTTCCTTCCCCCTTATTCACTTCTTCCTTAGTTTCTCTCCTTCATTACTTCTCCTCACCACCCCTTTTCATCCTCTGAGAATATCAATCCCCCCTCACTGATTATCTGTCTGTCTATCTCACTGATTATCTGTCTGTCTATCTCACTGATTCTCTGTCTGTCTCTCTCACTGATTCTCCGTCTGTCTCTCTCTCTCACTGATTATCTGTCTGTCTCTCTCACTGATTCTCCGTCTGTCTCTCTCTCTCACTGATTCTCTGTCTGTCTCTCACTCTCACTGATTCTCTGTCTGTCTCTCTCACTGATTATCTGTCTGTCTCTCTCACTGATTATCTGTCTGTCTCACTGATTATCTGTCTGTCTGTCTCACTGATTATCTGTCTGTCTCTCTCACTGATATTAAAGTCTGTCTCTCTCACTGATTGTCTGTCTGTCTCTCTCACTGATTATCTGTCTGTCTCTCTCACTGATTCTCTGTCTGTCTCTCTCACTGATTCTCTGTCTGTCTCTCTCACTGATTGTCTGTCTGTCTATCTCACTGATTGTCTGTCTGTCTCTTTCAGTGATTATCTGTCTGTCTCTCTCACTGATTATCTGTCTGTCTCTCTCACTGATTGTCTGTCTGTCTCTCTCACTGATTATCTGTCTCTCTCTCTCTCACTGATTCACTGTCTGTCTCTCTCACTGATTGTCTGTCTGTCTCTCTCACTGATTATCTGTCTGTCTCTCTCACTGATTCTCTGTCTGTCTCTCTCACTGATTCTCTGTCTGTCTCTCTCACTGATTATCAGTCTGTCTCTCTCACTGATTATCTGTCTGTCTCTCTCACTGATTATCTGTCTGTCTGTCTCACTGATTCTCTGTCTGTCTGTCTCACTGATTCTCTGTCTGTCTCTCTCACTGATTATCAGTCTATCTCTCGCACTGATTCTCTATCTGTCTCTCTCACAGATTATCTGTCTATCTGTCTCTCTCCCTGATTCTCTGCAGGGTCGGCGCCAGAACGATTCAGTTGGACAGGCATTTAATTTCCTTAAGGGGGCCCATTTTTTCATGGGACCTGCTATGTGTGCAAGCGCTTCGGTTTTAGAGTGAAGACGCCAACTTTTCTTTCATTCCAGTGGTGTGGTGTAATGTTTTTATAAAGTGAGGGAGCGAAATTTAGGATGTTTTATTAGGCGATAATCTCTCAATAAATGTGGCCTATTGAATATCATTGTAGAATAGGCCTATGCATGAAATGAAAAGTCCAATTGCACTGTACCACGTGAACATATTCTGTTTTTATTACCCTCAAACACCAAGATAGGTATGCTCTCAGTGATAATTCACCATTTACCGGTGATAACTGCTTGTTATCTTGTATATATTTTTTTTCAATCACAGCATATATCCTGCTTTGTGGCACACTGCGTTTTGGCCGCATGAGGAATTGTTTTTGACTATTCGGCGTACTCAATCTTGGAACATCAGTCCCCCTGTCTCACTGATCCTCTCTGTCTGTCTCTCTCACTGATCCTCTCTGTCTGTCTCTCTCACTGATCCTCTCTGTCTGTCTCTCTCACTGATCCTCTCTGTCTGTCTCTCTCACTGATCCTCTCTGTCTGTCTCTCTCACTGATCCTCTCTGTCTGTCTCTCTCACTGATCCTCTCTGTCTGTCTCTCTCACTGATCCTCTCTGTCTGTCTCTCTCACTGATCCTCTCTGTCTGTCTCTCTCACTGATCCTCTCTGTCTGTCTCTCTCACTGATCCTCTCTGTCTGTCTCTCTCACTGATCCTCTCTGTCTGTCTCTCTCACTGATCCTCTCTGTCTGTCTCTTTCAGTATTTTCCCCCTCTGTGTCACGTGCAATTTATTTAGTCTAAATCACACAGAATGGAAATGTTGCATGTAGGTTAAAGTGGGGCATATCTCTTCGCCATTCCAGACTGACGTCAGTAGGACTTTGAGAGATAGGTGTTAGCAAGACTACATATCTCACCCTAATGAAATATAATATCACACTCTCTCTCCCTCTGTAACAGATTTGAAAACAAACATGTTAAGTCTGCAGCCTGCCCTATGACACTGACAGCATTGACACATGTAGAACAGCAGTCTGCTGTAAGTTATGTACTGTATTTAAAACATGTAGAGGCCCAGAGGGAAGGAACAATAAATAGACTTTACACTCAATCTTTACAACCCCAATAACCACCAGGCACGCTGGGAAATATCTTTACCACCCCAAAACCTATAAGGACATTTCCCTGGTAAACAAACTCTAACAGGTCCACACACATTCATAACAAGCACGAAGGCAAGCACATGCACACACAACTCACAATCTGTAACAGTACACTTACAAAGAAAATAGGTGCGAGTTGGAACCAAATAATGTTATTGAGAGCGATGCCATAGTGGAACCATTTTAGGGTCTCTGAACATCTATACACGGGATAGTTCTTTGAAGAGCCATACAAAAAAAAGCCCCCCAGGACTGGAATTTAATAGCTCTGCTGTAGGGTTTTAAGCCTTATTTGCATATTTCCCAGTGAATTTTAGAGTTACCAGTACCATGACTGGTTTGATAGTGACAGAGACATAGTTGTTACATTCATTCATTTCCAGTCCTGTGGCCTTCACCAAATGAGATCCTAAGTGAATATGTTGTCATTACAATTAAATTCTTTACGACAAGACGTACTTCATAAGGCCTTTTTTTTGAGGGCCTAGTTGTACCCTAATACAGTGGCCTGAAACTCATAGTTTACAGGCAGACCCCCAATGTCTTGTCTGGAGCTTGAAGTCACAAGCTCTGCTGATTGGGTACTGCGTATCAACCTAGCGGTGCCAAAGGTCCTGGTCTGCACCAGAAAGCCTATGTAAATTACAATAGCCAGAACAGCCCCCCCAAAAAAATTTAGACGAACATTTTGCGCTCTAGAATGTGTTTCTTATGATCAAGTTCGATCCCCACCAGTGAACTATTTTAAAGTTCGCTACAAATCCCGATATTGAATTAAATTGTGATTCATTCTGACTACTATATTTGTCGTTACACAGGACCACGTACAGTACTGACACAGACCAATCACAGGCTGGCAAGCTGTGACACTTTCACCCTGACCCTTAGCGATGTTTAGGTGCCATTCAGCCCCATTCAGCACTATGGCGCGCTTCAAATGCACCATCAGGAGTTTTGCATCGGAATATGTGGATGACATCTCTGTCTACTGGTTGTAATTCCTATGTTTACAGGTCACATCAGGCCTGCAAGACACATTATAATTCCGATTGAAATCCAGCCAGAGTGGGGATATCCACATTTTAATTCACACGCAATCTACATTCAAAATGAATGCCAGGGTTAGGAAGATTAAGGTATGAGACACAGGGAGAAAAAGGTGTAGATTCACACGCAGACCGCAGCCAGATGTCTATTAAGCCTACACAGAAGGCAGGAATCGTGTTCGCAGGTAATGGTCAAACACAGGTAGGCAGTCAAAACAAACAATATCTCACAACCATACAAACAGAAAGAACTGAACTAAATAGGGAACTGATGAGACCAGGTGAGAAACAAACACAGGTGAAATCAATGGACAATAATGAAAGGCAGGGCTACGTTCAAG